>NC_134687.1:561378538-561498538 GCF_050947455.1 Rhinoderma darwinii | reverse complement strand
TGTACTACTCACATTAAAATATGCTACGGTGTAATAACTCAAACGACAAAGGAAAACAATCTTGTAATATAGAAACAGTCAGTGATTGTCTAATACTGTACATCTAGTATCTATCTATCTATCTATCTATCTATCTATCTATCTATCTATCTATCTATCTATCTATCTATCTATCTATCTATCTATCCATCCATCCATCCATCCATCCATCCATCCATCCATCCATCCATCCATCCATCCATCCATCCATCCATCCATCCATCTATCTATCTATCTATCTATCTATCTATCTATCTATCTATCTATCTATCTATCTATCTATCTATCTATCTATCTATCTATCTATCTACTAGATGTACAATATTAGACAATCACTGACTGTTTCTATGTTCACCTTTTGCTTACTGTATGTTTACTAGAATATATGATGTTGGATCACCTTTGAAACTATTTTGTTATGATAGTTGTCTTGAACTGTATTATTATTATTATTATTATTATTATTATTGTTATTACTACTACCATTATTACTATTATTTACGAGACTGTATTATTGGTTATTTATTTATTGTCAGCCTATATTTTATTACTTAATCTGCTACATAATGTATAATAGCGCTGTGCAATGTGATTGTTTATATAGCGATTCATTCAAAGCAATGATACATTTACACAATGCTGTTACTATCAGGGCACAGTGGGCATACAATGCTGTTACTATCAGGGTATAATGGGCATGCAATGCTGTTACTGTCGGGGCACATTAGGCATAACAGAGATTCTGATGTGGGCGTTATACAATAAGAGTGATAATAATGGAGATCTGTCTCTTGTATATTTTAGGTCTGGTTTCAGAATAGACGCGCAAAATGGAAAAAGCGCAAGAAGACCACCAATGTGTTTCGTTCACCTGGCACGTTACTGCCCACACCAGGATTTCCCCAGTTCCAATCAGCTGCGGCTGCAGCGGCAGCAGCCATGGGCGATAGCCTGTGCTCCTTCCATGCCAACGATACCCGCTGGGCGACTGCCGGAATGGGGGTCTCTCAGCTCCCATTGCCACCGTCTCTTGGAAGGCAACAAGCAATGACGCAATCTCTGTCTCAGTGCAGCCTGGCAGCAGGTCCCCCACCCAACTCAATGGGGTTGTCTAACATGGGCTCCAATGGCGGAGGGTTACAGTCACACCTATACCAGTCCGCCTTTCCTGGCATGGTGCCCACCTCATTGCAGGGTCCCAACAATGTATCAGGTTCCCCGCAACTCTGCAGCTCCCCGGACAGCAGTGATGTGTGGAGGGGAACCAGCATTGCCTCCTTGCGCCGCAAAGCACTTGAGCACACAGTTTCCATGAGCTTTACTTAGTACCCTATTTTTCCCCCCTCTCCTCCTTTGCTTTGCCCATTCATCCATCCATAGTTCCCAGGTCACCCCAGCAGTGGTTCAATGGTGATAACCAGAAACTCACCCCATATATGTTCCAGATAGGTGCAGGGGTTAATGGTAGCGACAACTTGACCACGATACTAACACCCAATTCAGCAGCTGACCATGAAGCATCAGTTCTTACACCCCATTCACTTGCACCACCACTAATATAATTTATTCAGTGATCGGTATAATTCATCATTATATTAGTACATATATAAAGAAGACATTGACCCACTTTACTCTGATGGCACTTTGTAGACAAGGGTTATTGGGGGAAGGAGCTGATATATAATAGATGCAGGGCTAGTCTCCATTGTGAATTATTGAATACATTGCTGCTTATTCTGGGTTAACATTGGCCAGGATGGATCTAGGTGGTTACTCTATGTGGCATGGTTTAGCCCTTTAACGCCTCTCTATCCATGTATTTTCATATTCATAAACCCCCCACCCTCGCCTTTCCCCAATCTCTCTGCAATGGGCTTACAAAATAAATCCATTTTAAGCACAATTGTTCTTTCTACACATAGATTGTCCACAGATGGATTTATTTTGTGAGAAGGTCAGTGACATCTACTTCTCTCATAGAAGAAACCAAGCCCGTTTTGTAAAACTTTTTATTTCCTACAGATAATAATATTCCGTCTTATTTCCTTTTCTAGAGGCAAAAAGCACTTTTCTGACGATTAGCTGGCAGATTGCCTTTTTAGTCCTTTAAAGTATTGCTGATGTCACTTGTGCCTGCAGACTCAGCAGGTGAGTGAGTGGCATCCTCTTGGCACATGTAATTTCTCAACCCTGGACTTTGTACAGAAAACTAATCAGCTTTTCTGCATGTGCTGGTCAAATACACTTACAGAGAGTGGAGGCTATTTCTAATGAATGAACAAAGAAAATGTGAAATAGGATGTTTTGTGTAGATAAAGCATTCTTGTTCTATACTGGTCACATTGTGTTATGTTTTAACTTATTGTCTGTGCTAATTTATTGATTTTAAGTTTGTTTTTTTTTCCTTAAATGTTCAAGCGAATATGAAACCTATGATTTGACATTTTCTTGACAAGTTTATATCAATTTAATGTAAATGACAAATAAAATCATTTTCAGTATGTGAGCTGGACAATGCGTCATTATGTCAACATAGAAGTAACTGATCTGTATGTGACTGGAGACTGAATGGCAACATTCAAAGGAAATGCTACTGATTCCTCCAAGAAGACATGTTGTACAATTGTACTTTAGGGTCAGGGTCAATTAAAAAAAAACAACACAATTATTTCTTTCATTTGACCTCTAGGGGCGCTGTTGTGGCAATCAAGAACAGTCTCAGAAAATACCACTTTTAATACAGAAAACACAAATTATATTGCTTAATTTGAAGAACATATTATCTATAATAAATGGTAGTTTTGTGGTTTTCTTGCCTGAGTGACACTGATTAAAATGCCAACCTGCTTTTAGATATGTCACATCTTATGCCTGTCCTATATTATATCTGCACTAAGGAGAACCAAACTTAATGCTCAAATAAAAAAAATTAACTTGTTAGAAAGAGTGGATAATATAATTCATAAATATGTTCTAAAACCATTCTACAGATTCTCAGAATAAGATATAAAGTAATAATCCACAGCCTGATTTAGTTGCTTACAGAGAAAAATAAACATATCATAAAACAAGGCTTAAAATAATCTGGGTCACTAAACAATAAGAACTGGACACCTCACAAACCCCATATAACTATGGCAAATTGCTTATATCATAGCAACCAATATCCCATAGTAAGTCAAACATATACAAACATATTCTCATTGTATACTGATTGACAGCAATGATCTCCCCACGTGTTGGCAGCAACAGTGCTCAGCAATATTTGTATACATATATACCCTATATATTAAACAGAGCAGCATGTTTATTATATATTTTGTACAGATGCATTGTAGTATTATTAATTGCAAAGCTAAATTGTCATACGATTTTGTTAATGTAGACATGTTGAACAACATTAACATTTATTGCACGGCTAGAAATGTTTTTGCAGACTTCCAGTATCTACAAAAGAATTAAAATAAGATGGACATCACTATAAATAATATCAGGGAAAAATATACCATTTCTAATTCAGACAACCATGCCTTGTAGAATTTCTCCATATTACAATGCTATGAAAGCAAAGTGGTAAACATATAGAACATTACTAAAGATGCATAGATTTATACAAAAATAGATTGCTATTGTAACCATGTAAAGCTGAATGCATTTTTAATGCATATTTAAAGCGCCACATGCCATGTTTTAATGTAGGTCACTTTATAAAAAAACTCAATATTTTCCTATTTATAATGGCAACATTTTCAGATTTTATATAGAGTTCATTTTAGACAAAAATAAAAACAAATAAACCAAAAGACAATATAATGCTTTTTAACGCTGCATTCACATCTGCGTCAGGGCTCTGTTCCGGCATTCCGTCAACATTTTCAGTCGGAACAGAGCCCTGGGTGACACAAAAACGCAAACCAGAGGTTTCTGTTTCCATCACCATTGATTTCAATGGTGACGGATCCAGTGCAAATGGTTTCCGTTTGTCTCTGCTGTGCAGCGGTTCTGTCATTTTGACGGAATAAATACCGTAGTTGACTGCGCTATTGATTCAGTCAAAACGACTGAGCCCCTGCAGAACGGAGAGAAACGGAAACCATTTGCACCGGATTTGTCACCATTGAAATCAAACCACTGGTTTCCGTTTGTGTCATTCAGGGCTCCATTCCGACGGAAAGTTCTGACAGAACATCGGAGCGGAGCCCTGATGCAGATGTGAACCCAGCCTAATACTGTAATATATATATATATATATATATATATATATATATATATATATATATATATATATATATATATATATATATATATATTTTTTTTTATATATAAATTATAATACTACCACATAACACTGCTTTCCACACCTGTGTTTTACACTTGAATTGCATATTCAGACATGGTGGAATTCTGCAGACACTGTCCGCATCAATGCCGCACATAATCTGCGTTGCAGATTCCGTTGCGCCTTTGCCTAAAATGTGAAGTAAAATGCTGCAGATTAGTTGTTGCGGATTCAGGTGAAGAGTTCATCCTGCTCTCTTTTAAAACATTCTATCTTAGTCTGGCTATAGACCTCGAAACACATAGGTCCAGCCAGAATGATGAAAAATCCTGGTCGCAAAAGCAATCCGCAACGCAACACATATAACATCTGCGGATTTCATTGCGTAATTTTGCAACTCCATTGAAGTAAATGGAGAAATTACGCCACAAGTCCGCATCAAGTCCGCAACAGCCAGTATATGCTGCGGACAACAAATTCTGCACCGCAGCCTATGGTTCGCAGCGGAGTTGTCCGCAACATCTGCACGAAGATAACTAAAAAGGTGTGGAAACCAATGGACAGACTGTCTGCTGTGGATTTCCAGTGCGAACTGTCCACAGCGGAATTCCACAGCAATTCTGCCACGTGTGAGCATGCCCTTACTAGAACATGTAGTCAATTACATTATTTGTATGCAATTTTTTTAAAACATGTTGTTTGTTTCTTTTATTTTCATTTTCAGATCACTTTATAGAAAAGTCTGGTAGTGAGGTTAAAGGATATAGACACCTTTGCACTGAAGTTAAGCAACTTCATTAAAAATGTCCTACCATTTTGCTACTGTAGTGTCTTCGCAGCTCTTATAGATAACTGACTGTGCTGCTGCTTCTAACTTAAATCTGTCAGTCCACTTCTACTAAAAGGCTGCTGTAATCTGCTCTCCCCCTCCCTTCTCTCAGTGTTAGAGATAGCAGTAGGGAAGCGGAGGAGTTTGTACATGGCTGATCAGAGAGTGGAGAGTGGGGAAAGCGTCTAAAGTGTTCAGGGAGGGCAGAGTACACAGGCTTTCAGTTTCAGAGTGAAGATAGGGCGGAGAGCAGAGGTGGAATCAGCCAGGTTATCAGAGTAGGGAGAAAGCTGTGCTGATACATGAGAGTTAGTGAATGTAGAAACATCCTGGACACACAGACCTCACATCCAGCATGTATTAGGCTGGGTTCACACGACCATGTTACGTCCGTAATGTACGGAACGTATTTCGGCCGGAAGACCCGGACCGAACACAGTGCAGGGAGCCGGGCTCCTAGCATCATAGTGATGTACGATGCTAGGAGTCCCTGGCTCGCTGCAGGACAACTGTCCTGTACTGTAATCATGATTACAGTACGGAACAGTAGTTCCACGCAGAGGCAGGGACTCCTAGCATCGTACATCACTATGATGCTAGGAGCCCGGCTCCCTGCACTGTGTTCGGTCCGGGTCTTCCGGCCGAAATACGTTCCGTACATTACGGACGTAACATGGTCGTGTGAACCCAGCCTTACAGGGAAGACACGCCAACATGGGAAAAGTCAGAAACTAGGAGTAGATTGTAAAGTTAATATCAGGGGTCTGAAAATGAAAACGGTATGAAGATTGCAGCCTGAAACTTAGTGCATTTTTTTTTTAACTTCGGGTAACCACTAACATATATAAAAATATTTTTTTCCTCGTCAATGGTTTCCATAGCGTTTAAAGCTTGGGACAGACAAACTGATTTTTAAAAAGGGTCGGAGAGCTGAAATTCGAATGCTAAAAATGATTTATAAAGCGTACCTTCAGTTATTTTTTTTTAATTTGAATAGGACCTATGAAAAAAGTTTATCTTTACGATTAGTAGAATTATTGTTAACTGTACCGTTTTGCCGATAATCCTCCATCAACCTCCCTATTTAGTCCATCTTTCTCCCCTTCAAACCGTAAAGATGGAATTTATTTCCTTCAGGCCACCATATGCAACACATATGAAATCTTCATGCGGTATCCTAGTAATACCAGGGGCGGTGCTCCAGAGTGCAGCGGCACAGCAACATAGAGCAGTTGAGGATAGAGGCGGCTCGTATCCTCATTGGCTGAGCAGCAGAACATCATAAAAAAGGAGTGATGCAGGGCAACATGGGTAGTAAAATAACTTTACAGCATGCGTCATAACCTGAAAGCGTTCATCCACATTTAGGGCATGTGCACACACTGAATCAAAAATGTCTGAAAATACGGAGCTGTTTTCAAGAGAAAACTGCTCCTGATTTTCAGACGTTTTTTAAGCCACTCGCATTTTTAGCATGCGTTTTTAACGGCCATTTTTGTAGCTGTTTTTCTATGGAGTAAATGAAAAACGGCTCCAAAACGTCTCAAGAAGTGACATGCACTTCTTTTTCGCGGCCGTTTTTCCCTATGAAATCAATGGGCAGATGCTTCAGATTTTTCGGCTCTTTTTCGGCCATGTACGGCCTGAAAAACGGCCGAAAATAAGCCGTGTGAACATACACTTTGGTTGGATAGAGTTAATTTTTACAATCACATCAAGAAAATGCTGTATCTCTGTTAAAAAAGCTTCGATCTGCACAAATCAGGACAAATACTAAGAATACACAATATTAATCTTGAAATGTAACTAGATATTTAACTGGAAATATTGGTTACATTCTCAAATCTTGAGCAATCAATCAGATGCTAGTTTTCAATGCTTGAAGATACACTGGGCAGATTTAGGCCTCATGCACATATGAGGGACGTGTATCACATAGATTCTAAATACAGTACAGTGTTAATGTATTTTAATAGGACCATAATAGCAACATATAAAAATAAAGTGGTTTACAGAGATTTTCATGTGGAGTCCACATATAAGGCTGAGTTGTAGGGGCTGGGCAGCACCACGTGAAATATCACAATGATGCAAAGTTTTCTATACATTCACCCAATCCTTCTTATAGGATCTTATTATTTATCCTCAATGGAAAGAATAGACCACAGCAACCAATATGGTCCAATAAATATGGACTAATCCTTTTACATATTGGATTCTATGGTCTCTCTCTTCTTTCCATTGTACATAGGACTGTATTTTCCGCGAAAAGTAAATGGGCTCGCCCCCTCTTTTGACAGCTTAGATTCCGTGGTCGCTCCTGACCGCAGCATCTTACGGGTTAAATAGCTTGGGTCTGAGTAATTTCCAATCCTAGCAGTTAGAGCAGGGTGTCAACTGTAATATACAGCTGACACCCGCAGTCTATGGAGCTTGCTCAGCCCGTGAGCCCACTTCATGCAACCATCCTCCCCTTACAACGAATAAACACTGTTTGTGGTCGTAACAAAGCCATATGCCTGGATAAAAATAAAGCTAGATGCCTGTAGCCAATGATATTTACCACTACATTTCAAAATAATGGAGCAGATTTTGCAATTTTTTGGTGCCAGCTTTCTGGTTTAAATACATTGAAAAATATGGCGTTCGAGCTAAATGCCATATTTATGAAGCTTCTACATTACTTCTACATTTACTTTTAGAGTTGCTCCAAGCGTGACTTGTTTATCAAAGATTTCCAACACATTTTAAGTTAGAAAAGTGTCGGAAAACAAAGCCAGCTTCGACCTGGAGTCGTTTTGAGACAACAGCAGATTCATCAACATGGTGTGCATGCTGTTGATGAATCTGTCTCACGTTGCACTGGGGGAGAGACTGGCGCTCAGTTCTTAATAAATCTCACCCAATATATTTTCATTTTTTGACATTGAAATGAAGTCATTTTTATAATTTTTATTTCTTTTGTTATTCTTGTCTCCTTTTTTCAAGCAGGAGTTACATTTTTGGTTATTTTCAAATATATAAGAAATATACAGGTTACCTTTACTCATTTAAATCACTACACCCACTGATTTAGAGCTCTGATACTGTTGAGGAAGACCTACGAAAAAAAATGTAATGTAAATGAATGATCTTAAAAAAGTCCTAAGCCCTCAACTCGGCTCTTGCCGTTAGTGTTCAGAGTTGTTTTATAGATCCAAATTGCTATCAATATCCACAAACTGAATCGTTTATTAGCAGTACTTAAGATGTGGAGATTGGCATGGATGGTAAATTTATAATTATACAATGCCCCTATGAAAAGACTGAATATCCAGAGCACAAGACGAAAAGTATTGACAATGGAGGCACTAAAGCACAAGGACTGCATCATTTGGGCCCATCAATGACATCATCAAACAGGAAAAAGTAACATACATATCTTTCATTTTCAGGAAAAGGAATTTTATATAATAGTTTAGTTGTCTGTTTTGTTAATACATGTAATGTACTGTAACATCCGTGGTCGCTGACCACGAACTCCTTCTATCCAGTCGATACCCTTCTCTCCAGAGATGTCTGCACATACGGACGTCCTGTTCCACAGTGACCACCAGGGTGCGCTCTCGAGCTCAGTCCAGACTTAAGAAGCCAAAGCACACGCAGGTGGGAGATTGATGATTGCTCCCAGAGCACCCTGGGCTATAAAAAGGGCTGTGCCCCTCCCTGCAATGCCTGAGCGTTGTTTGTCGTATCCAAAGTTTGTCTATGCAAATGGTCTCCTAGTGTTTTACAGTTCCCAGTGTTCCCCGTACCTGTATCCTGTATCCTGTGCTATCCTAGTCAAGTGCCATGCTGAGCTGAAGTCGTGCTGTGCTGTAATCCACTCTTGTCCTACTGCTCCACGCCTGACGTCTACCTGCTGCCTAGTCCCAGCCGAGCCTGCCTTGCTACTGTCAAGCTGCCACAGGTACACTATACAAACTATAGACTGTGACCTGCGCCCTGTTGGGCAGCTGCCATACCATCAAGGTGGTATGGACCAGTGGGTCCACGAACCCAATGTGACAGTACGCTCAGGCCCGCTGGTTGATCCAAGACCAAGATGACATCGCAAGAGATGCAGACGGATATGCTAGACCTCTGGTCTTGACAGGACCAACTCCTCCAGGCCTTGAACATTATCGCAAGACGGCAGGAGGCGCTAGATGCCGTTCCTCCTACTACACCTCCTGGCAGTGTTAATCCTCAGACGACACCTCCTGGCAGTGTTGATCCACGTTTTTCTTTGCCACTGACTGACCGCTATAATGGAGACGCAGGGACCTGTGATGGATTTTTGAACCAGTGCCAGATCCACTTCAGCCTGTATGCAAGGGCATTTTCGTCTGATGGCGCAATGGTCGCTTTCATCATTTCTCCTCACTGGCAAGGCCCTTGCATGGGCGAATCCTATATGGGAGAAACAAGGACCAGAGACCCGTTACTTCCAGGGGTTCCTCCGGACATTTTGCACGGTGTTTGAGGAGCCTGGACGAGTCTCTTCTGCAGGGGCTTCCTTGTTGAACCTACGCCAAGGAGACACCTCCATGGGTGAGTACGCCATCTACTTCTGCACCATGGCGGGAGAACTGTTGTGGAAAAATGAGGCCCTGGTGGCCACATTCTGGCAGGGACTGCCTCCTAAGGTTAAGGATGAACTTGCCGCTCGAGATCTACCGGCTACCCTGGATGACCTCATCCTTCTGGGCGCCCCGATTGATGATATAAGGATCCAAGAACGACTCCAAGATGCTTGTCGGGAGGGAGGCCTCCCTAGTCCGGTCCCACCCTTGCAGCTGTCCTCTTATGCCGACCCTCCTAAGGCGTCTGTGAGGATGGACCAGTGTAAGCTTTCTACCCAGGAGAGACAGCGCAGACACACTTCGGGACTCTGTCTATATTGCGGCCTCAGAGGCCATCTTGTGCGTCTGTGTCCCCAAAAGCCCCAAAGCCTAGAGTTGGTAGAAGAGACAACCTTGGGTAAAGAAGGACTTCCGTCTATATTATCCATCCCCGTGACCATAGTGTCCGGCAAGAAAACGCATCAGGTCTCTGCGTATCTGGACTCTGGATCCGCTGCTAATTTAAATTCGTAGAGAACTGGTGGATCGTCTCCAATTGCCCACTACCCCTCTAGAGAGGCCGTTGGTGGTTGCATCTGTGAATGGACTACCTCTGCCAGACCCAGTTATTGCTGTGACCAAGCCGCCGAGGCTCCAAGTAGGAGCTCTCCACTCCGAGCTCCTCTCGTTCTTTGTCTTGTCCAAAGCCGTTAACCCTGTGCTGCCGGGCATGCCTTGGCTCCGACTACATGCCCCAGTCCTGGACTGGAATTCTGGAGAGGTTCTCCAGTGGGGCTCCGAGTGTGACAACCGTTGCCTTGTACAGATTAGTTCGGCTCAGCCTCCTCTACCTCAGTCATTGGCAGGATTGCCTGGTCATTATGCTGCATTTTCAGACGTCTTCAGCAAGAGGGAGGGGGAGACGCTGCCCCCACACCAAGCGTATGACTGTCCTATCGAGCTCATTCCTGGTGCATCCCTTCCCCGTGGTAGGGTATATCCTCTCTCCTTGCCAGAGACTCTGTCCATATCCGCCTATGTTAAAGAGAACTTGGAGAGGGGCTTCATATGGAAGTCTTCCTCCCCGGCAGGAGCTTGGTTCTTCTTCGTCAAGAAAAAGGATGGTTCCCTGCGTCCCTGTATAGACTACCGGGGTCTCAACCAGATCATGGTGAAAAAGAAATATCTGTTGCCATTAATCTCAGAACTGCTTGTTCGTATACGTGGTGTCAAGATTCTTTCCAAACTAGACCTGCGCGGGGCTTACAACCTAATAATGGAAAACTGCATTTAACACCCGTAACAGAAACTATGAATATCTAGTAATGCCCTTCGGCCTGTGTAATACTCCCACGGTCTTCCAGGAGTTCGTTAATGACATCTTCCGTGACCTCCTCTAGGTTTGTGTAGTAGTCTATCTTGATGACAGCTTGATTTTTTCTCCAGATCCTATGACTCATCAGAGACATGTCCTTCAAGTTTTGCAGCGGTTAAGGGAGAATTTTCTGTACGCCAAGTTGGAGAAGTGCGAGTTTGAGAAAGATGCTCTCCCCTTCCTGGGCTACATTGTCTCGAATCGAGGTCTCGAGATGGATCCTGAAAAGGTAAAGTCCGTCCTGGAATGGACCCGTCCTCAAGGCTTGAGGGCCATAAAGCGCTTTCTGGGATTCGCCAATTTTTACAGACAGTTCATCCCACGCTTCTCCTCACTGACTTTTCCTATCTTTAACCTCACCAAGAAGGGAATGAACGCCAAGGTGTGGACTCCTGAGGCAGAGTCCGCATTCAATAGCCTGAAGAGTGCCTTCACGTCAGCCTCTATCCTCCATCATCCAGATGTTTCTCTACAGTTCTCGTTGGAGGTGGACGCATCCTCTGTCGGTGCTGGTGCACTCCTCTTCCAGAGAGGTTCCAAGGGCAAGTCAATGGTATGTGGATATTTCTCTAAGCTCTTCTCTTCCACAGAACACAACTACTTGATTGGGGATGGGGAGTTACTGGCCATCAAATTGGCACTGGAGGAGTGGAGACATCTTCTAGAGGGCACAGCTCATCCCATCCTAATTTTTATGGACCACAAGAATCTCACCTATCTACAGATGGCCCAATGGCTGAATCCTCGTCAGGCCAGGTGGTCGCTGTTCTTTACCAGGTTCCAGTTTGAGCTCCATTATCGCCCGGCTGAGAAGAATGTGAGGGCCGATGCCTTGTCCAGGTGTTTAGAGACAGAGGACACCATGGAAATTCCACAGAATATTATTGACCCGTCTTGCATTGTCTCTGTCAACTCCCTGCAAGTTAGGGACGTCCCTCCAGGCAGGACCTTTGTGCGCCTGGCTGACAGAAGGAGAATCCTCCACTGGGCACACTGCTCTAGACTGGCAGGTCACGCGGGGACCCGTAAAACCTGAGACCTGATTGCCCATCATTTCTGGTGGCCCACGCTGCCCAAAGACGTTATGGACTTTGTTTCTTCCTGCTCAGTGTGTGCAGCTAACAAGGTCGCTCACTCCAGACCTGCTGGTCTGCACCAGCCATTGCCTGTGCCCATTGCTCCCTGGCAGCATATAGCTATGGACTTTGTTACGGACCTGCCTCCCTCTGCAGGATGCAGTACTGCCTGGGTGGTGGTGGACTGATTTTCGAAGATGGCTCACTTTGTTCCGCTGACCGGCCTTCGGTCTGCTCCCCAACTGGCCAATCTTTTCATCCAACACATCTTCCGCCTGCACGGCTTGCCGCGGCATATTGTGTCTGATCGGGGGGTTCAGTTCACCTCAAAGTTCTGGAGAGCCCTATGCGAACTCCTCTGTGTGTGAAGTTGGACTTTTCCTCAGCCTACCATCCTCAGTCCAATGGTCAGGTCGAGAGGATCAATCAGATCTTGGAGAACTACCTATGCCACTTCATCTCCAAGCAGCATGATGACTGGGTGCAGCTGCTTCCGTGGGCTGAGTTCTCATATAATAATCACACCAGCGAGTTCACAAGGAATACACCGTTCTTCATTATCTACGGCCAACACCCACAAATTCCTCTCCCGGTGACCGATACGACTGAGGTACCAGTGGCTGGCTCTGCTTTTAGAGACTTCCTGCAGATCTGGCAGCAGACTTGATCCTCCATCCTACTGGCAGTCAACCGCATGAGACCGAAGGCAGACACAAGGAGAAGAGAATCTCCTCAATTTCTCCCTGGCACGAAGGTCTGGCAGTCCTCTAGGAATATCCGACTAAGGGTGCCATCATACAAATTTGCTCCCAGGTTACTCGGACCCTTCCAGATCCTACAGCAGATCAACACTGTCGCCTTCAAGCTTCGGCTGCCTCCTACCCTCAAGATCCCCAACTCCTTCCATGTCTCCCCCCTGAAGCCCGTGGTTCTGAACCACTATACCAAGACTCCTAGCCCTGCGGTTGCCTCCAGCAATGCTTCAGACACCTTTGAGGTTAAGGAGATCCTGGACACTAAAAAAGTAAGGACCTTTTATTTAGTGGATTGGAAGAGGTTATGTCTTAAAGAGAGGTCCTGGGAGCCAGAAGAGAATCTGAATGCTCCTACCCTCATTAAGAGGTTTCTCTCTCGTTCTGGTCCCAAGAGGAGGGGGCGTAAGAGGGGGGATACTGTAACATCCGTGGTCGCTGACCACGAACTCCTTCCATCCAGTCGATACCCTTCTCTCCAGAGATGTCTGCACATACGGACGTCCTGTTCCACAGTGACCACCAGGGTGTGCGCTCTCGAGCTCAGTCCAGACTTAAGAAGCCAAAGCACACGCAGGTGTGAGATTACGCTGATTGCTCCCAGAGCACCCTGGGCTATAAGAAGGGCTGTGCCCCTCCCTGCAATGCCTGAGCGTTGTTTGTCGTATCCAAAGTTTGTCTATGCAAATGGTCTCCTAGTGTTTTCCAGTTCGCAGTGTTCCCCGTACCTGTATCCTGTATCTTGTGCTTTCCTGCTCAAGTGCCGTGCTGAGCTGAAGTCGTGCTGTGCTGTATTCCACACTTGTCCTGCTACTCCACGCCTGATATCTACCTGCTGCCTAGTCCCAGCCGAGCCTGCCTTTCTACTGTCAAGCTGCCACAGGTACACTATATGAACTATAGACTATGACCTGTGCCCTGTTGGCCAGCTGCCATACCGTCAAGGCGGTACGGCCCAGTGGGTCCACGAACCCAACGTGACAGGTATATTATAGGAATACTTTGAGTAAAAAGGATGATGTCTTGTACAGGGCCTATTTATGATACAGGTATTTCATCTATTATGTACTTTCATAGTATCATAGCATCATAGTGTGTAAGGGTGAAAACAGACATATGTCCATCCAGTTCAGCCTATTATTCTGCAATCTTGATCCAGAAGAAGGCAAAATCTCCAAAAGGCAAAAGCAAATTCTCCTCATCTTAGTGAAAAATTCCTTCCTGGCTCCAATATGGCAAACAGAATAAATCCATGGATTAACAACCCATCTACAGTTATTTAATACATATATCTTGTAATATTATTACCCTTTCGTAAAGGCATCCAGACCTCTTTTGAACTCTTTCAGTGAATCCATCATTACAACTTCCTGTGGCATAGAGTTCCATTGTCTCACTGCTCTTACAGTAAAAAAACAAAACCCTTTAGTGTAAAAACCTTCTTTCCTCTAGATATATCGGATGCCCCCATGTTACAGTTACAGTCCTGGGTATAAATAGATCATGAGAGAGATCTCTGTATTGACCTTTGTATACCTAAGTTTGTCTTGCAAATGGTCTCCCAGTGTTTTTCAGTTCCCAGTGTTACCCGTTCCTGCTGCCTGTACCCTGTATCCCGTGCTATCTTATCTACTGAGAAAGTCAAGTCGTGTCTTCCGCTGCATCTACGGTGCCACCTGCTGAGAAAGTCAAGTTGTGTCCTCTGCTGCACCCACGGTGCCACCTGCAGTGAAAGTCAAGTCGTGTCTCCGCTACAGTCTACATTGCTTCAGGTACCCGTACCGAACTATAGACATTGTTTTGTACCTTGTAGGCCAGCTGCTACCCCGCTACGCGGTACGGCCCAGTGGATTCACACCCTGCGCCGTGACATGTACGTCTGGCTGACCGAGGAAGAATCCTTCGCTGGGGTCACAGTTCCAAGCCGGCTGGTCACGCAAGTGTCCGTAAGACCCGAGACCTAATTGCCCGTCAGTTCTGGTGACCGACGCTGCCCAAAGACGTCATGGATTTTGTCTCCTCCTGTACGGTGTGTGCAGCAAACAAAGTTGCCCACTCCAGACCAGCTGGTCTGCTCCAACCACTGCCTGTGCCCAATGCCCCCTAGCGGCATATTGCTACGGACTTTGTCACAGATCTGCCTCTCTCTGCGGGATGCAGTTTGATCTGGGTGGTGGGGGATCGTTTTTCTAAAATGGCTTATTTTGTTCCCCTGACTGGCCTGCCTTCTGCTGCTCGACTGGCTGACCTCTTCATACAACACATCTTCCGTCTGCACGGCTTGCCTCTGCATATTGTCTCGGATCGAGGGGTCCAGTTCACCTCAAAGTTCTGGAGAGCACTGTGCGGCCTACTCGGTGTAAAGTTGGACTTCTCCTCAGCTTATCATCCTCAGTCCAATGGACAAGTTGAAAGGGTTAACAAAATTATGGAGAACTATCTGCGGCACTTTGACTCCAGACGACAAGATGACTGGGTGCAGCTGCTCACATGGGCGGAGTTCTCCTATAATAACCATACCAGTGAGTCCACCACCTCCAGTCCGTTCTTCATAGTCTACGGCCAACATCCTCGAATACCCCTGCCCGGCTCTACTATGTCCCAGGTGCCTGCAGCCGACTCTGCCTTCATGGACTCTCTGCGGATATGGCAGCAGACACGATCTTCTATTCTGCTGGTGGTGAACCGCATGAAGAGAAAGGCAGACACTAGAAGACGAGAGCCTCCTCAGTTTCTTACAGGTACAAAGGTCTGGCTGTCTTCCAGGACTATCCGGCTGAGGGTGCCGTCTTTCAAGTTTGCTCCCAGGTTCCTTGGACCCTTCGACATTCTGCTACAGATCAATCCTGTGTCATACCAGCTTCGACTGCCTCCTATTCTCAAGATCCCTAACTCCTTCCATGTCTCCTTGCTGAAACCCATGGTCCTGAACTGCTACTCCAGGACTTTCGAAATGAGGGAGATCCTGGCCACCAAGAAAGTGGAAGGAAGGATGTTTTATTTGGTGGATTGGAGGGGATTTGGTCTAGAGGAGAGGTCTTGGGAGCCAGAGGAGAACATCGATGCTCCTGTCCTCGTGAAGAAATTTCTCTCCCGCTCTGGTCCCATGAGGAGTAGCGTAAGAGGGGGATACTGCATGGTCTATGGCCGGGGGCCGTCGTTCAGACATACCCTCTGACGGCGCCGGCCATGGACATCTGTCTTATTGGCGTAAGCTCCCTCAAGGGAGACGCCGGCACTCACTTCTGGGTCCTCAGACTGTTTCCCGCAGGGCGCGTGCGCGGCCTTAAAGGGCCAGTACGTGTCCAGCTGTCACCAACCAATAATTAGCCCAAATGGCTGCTGGACTATAAAAAGGGGCTCTGCCCACTTGTTCCTCGCCTGATCATTGTAGTATACCTAAGTTTGTCATGCAAATCGTCTCCCAGTATTTCCTAGTTCCCAGTGTTACCCGTTCCTGCTGTACCCTGTATCCCGTGCTATCGTATCTACTGAGAAAGTCAAGTCGTCTCTTCCACTGCATCCACACTGCCACCTGCTGTGAAAGTCAAGTCGTGTTTTCCGCAGCATCCTCGGTGTCACCTGCTGTGAAAGTCAAGTCGTGTCTTCCGCTGCATCCACGGTATCACCTGCTGTGAAAGTCAAGTCGTGCCTCCGCTACTGTCTACATTGCCTCAGGTACCCGTTCTGAACTATAGGCATTGTTTTGTACCTTGTTGGCCAGCTGCTACCCCGCTACGCGGTACGGCCCAGTGGGTCCACACCCCGCGCCGTGACAGTAACATCTTCAAAAATTTAAATTTTATGGTGCAATTTCCTTAAAAGGTCATTAATAAATATATTAAACAGCATAAGGACAGATACTGACCCCTGTGGTACCCTATTAGTAATGCTGAGCCAATCTGAGTATGTACCATTAACAACCACCCTCTGTTTACTATCACTGAGCCAGTTACTTACCCATTTACACAAATTTTACCCCAGTTCCAGCATTCTCGTCTATTCTTTTATGTTATTGTTTTATTCTTTAGTTTCAAATGTTTTGGAAAAATTAAGATATGCCATCCAATGATTCACCCCAGTCCAGTCTAGCCACTTCCTGACCAGAAGCTTTACCCCCATTCCTGACCAGGCCCATTTTTAAGTTTTAGCCATGTGCCAATTTAAAAGCAAATTGTTGTTCTATTATTTTTCCAACCTACATGTATTTGTTTTTGGGTTTTTTTCAGAACATATTGGGCTTCCATATTGTGTAAAAAAAAATATTATATATTATATTTAACTTTTTTTAAAAATGTGGAAGGAAAAATGGAAAATTAAGTGCAAAAAATGTGAATGTGTGATTTTAGGTGATTTTTTTTTTTACATCTGGTGCATGCCACTGGGTAAACACACCTGAATACATATTTGGCAACTACTACCGACTTCAACGATACCAAATATGTGTGCATTTCTTACACGCTGGGCGCAAGGTGGCGCTTATAAAGAATAGTGCGCAAACTGGCTTTTCGAGAAAACATTTCCAAAGCTGGTTTGCTGACACCATACCACCATTACAGATGTTGTGGCATTTCCAGTCCACAAAAACTGATGGCCTATCCTCAGGATAGGCCATCAATATCTGATCGGTTAGGGACCGACACCCGGCACCATCATCGGTCCGCTATTTTGAAGGGGCCACAGTGCTTATACGAGCGCTGCTTCCCCTTCATTTCCTTTACTGCTCACACTGTGAATCGCAGATACACTTGTAGCCACGGTTCAAAGTATTACAGCCTTCTCCCATCCAAGTGTATACTGTAATACTGTGAACCGCCGCTACAAGTGTGTCTGCGATTCAGTGTGAGCAGTAAAGGAAATGAAGGGGAAGCGACGATGGTACGAGCATTGCGGCCCCTTCAAAACAGCTGATCGGCGGGGAGACGGCCACCACTAATCAGATATTGATGGCTAAGGCTCTATTCACATGACAGGGTCTAAGTGTTGGCCGATAAAAAGGGCCGTTTTTCCCGGCCATTTCGCATCCGTTTTGCATCCATTCCGGGCCGTATTTCCGTTTTTAACGGACGATTTTGACCCGTTTTGCATCAGTTTTTTTCCCTGTTTTAAAATTGGATGAATTTCATTTGTACATTTGTTTGCCACACACTTCCCTCTGTAGATAATGCCACCCACTGCCCTCTGTAGATACTGCCACAGCCCCTTGTAGGTAGTGCCACACAGCCCCCCTTGTAGGTAGTGCCACACAGCCCCCTGTAAATAATGCCACACAGCCCCCTGTAGGTAATGCCACACAGCCCCCTGTAGGTAATGCCACACAGCCCCCTGTAGGTAATGCCACACAGCTCCATGTAGGTAATGCCACACAGCCCCCTGTAAGCAATGCCACACATCTCCTCTGTAGGTAATGCCACACGGCCCCCTGTAGGTAATGCCACACAGCCCCCTGTAGGTAATGCCACACAGCCCTCTGTAGATAATGCCACACAGCCCCATGTAGGTAATGTCACACAGCCCTCCTGTAAGCAATGCCACACAGCCCCCTGTAGGTAATGCCACACAGCCCCCCTGTAGGTAGTGCCACACAGCGCTCCTGTAGGTAATGCCACACAGCCCCCTGTAGGTAATGCCACACAGCCCACTGTAGGTAATGCCACACAGCCCCCTGTAGTTAATGCCACACAGCCCCCTGTAGTTAATTCTACACAGCCCCCTGTAGGTAATGTCACACAGCCCACCGGTAAGCAATGCCACACAGCCCCCTGTAGGTAATGCCACACAGCCCCCTGTAGGTAATGCCACACAGCCCCACTGTAGGTAGTGCTACACAGCCCCCTTGTACATAGTCACCCCACATAGATGGCACTCCCCCACCTTCCTGTAGGGGACGGCTCCAGGAGAAGTCCCTCACTTCACTGTCCATATATGTTGGGGATTCCGCATCAGAAGTCCCTGACGTCACTGTGTCCATACATGGACCGTGAAGGCAGGGACTTCTCCTGGATCGGAATCCCCGGCCACAGCGGTGGGGATTCTGCTTCAGAAGTCCCTGACGTCACTGTGTCCATATATGGACAGTGAAGTCAGGGACTTCTCCTGGAACGGAATCCCCAATCCCCGGCCACAGTGTTGCCGAAGCAGTAGCCGGGGATTGAGGATTCCGCGTCTACAGGGAACAAAAAAATACCACTCTCCTCTTCCTCCTCACATGCACTTCGCACTGCGAGAAGGAGGAGAGAGCGCGAGCGACGGAAGACACGGCCGTCACTTGGAACTCATTCAAATGATGCCCGTGTATTACCCGACCCCATAGACTTCTATGGGGGCCGGGAAAACGGGCGAAAATAGGGTATGTCCCATTTTTTGACGGCCCGGTTTAAAAATCGGTCTTGTGAATAGCCCCATTTGGGGGTCTATTGATCCTACTGCGACTGTGTAACGGACGTTTTTTGAACGGCCATCACACGGCCGGGAAACCCTGTCATGTGAATAGGGCCTTATACTGATAGGCCATCAATTGTTGTGGACTGGAGAACCCCTTTGACACCCCAAAAATGATTATTTTATTGGAAAGTAGACCCCAAGGTATTAATTTAACGACATATCAAAGATTTGAAAATCTGCCGTGTAAAATGTCTGCAGCATGCAGATGAATTTTGTAAAATCTCATCTACATGCCTTGTACTGTAATCCGCTGTAGATTTTGCCTGTGCAAATCCGCAGGTAAAATTTGCAGTGAATCCGCCACATCTAACGTCACCCTAAGGCCCAATTCACACAGAGTTTTTTGGTGCTGATTTTTACGTGAAAACCACGTCGGAATCAGCACCAATATATAGCTGAAATTGTTGTTTTTTCCTAGGCGGCTGGGAGGCAGAAAAAGCGTTTTATCCCCTGCCTTCCTCAATGGCTTCAGGCGAAAAACACGGCAAAAAAGTGCAGACAGGTCAAAATCTGCCTCAAAATTCCTTCAGGAATAGTGTACAACCGACCAAAGATCCCATAACCTACACCGTAAGTAATGGAAGTCAATGTGGTCGCGTTGCGACCTGCAAGTAACTGCAACACGACAGTTTGTATTTCTTGCAACTGTCGTGACGTGGCAACTTGCGTGTTGCGACACAACCACATTGACTTTTATTACATGCAATGTAGGCTACAGGACATAGCGATCTTTGGCCGGTCGTGCGTGGCCAAAGTCGCTGTGTAGCAGATAGACAAATTTATTTATAGAGAACAATTTTACTGAAAAAAATAAATAAAGTGTGTGTGTGTTTTTTCTTTTTTTACATTACATTATTCTTCTCCCTCTCTAACATAGCGAGTAAGTCAGGACCCACTATGCTTGCTGTCAGTGAGTAGCTGACAGTTCTAATACACTGCACTACGCATGTAGTGCAGTGTATTAGAATAGCGATCAGGGTCTCCTGCCCTCAAGTCCCCTAGTGGGACAAAGTAATAAAGTGAAAAAAAAGTGAAAAAAAGATGTGTAAAAATAAGAAGATAAAAGTTTTAAAAGTATTAAAAGTAAAAATCCCCCTTTTTCCCTTATCAGTCATTTATTATTAATAAAAACATATAAACAAACAAATAAACTATACATAATTGGTATCGCCGCGTCCGTAACGGCCTGACCTACAAAATTATTTCGTTATTTATCCCGCACGGTGAACGCCGTAAAAGAAAATTATAATAAACCGTACCACAATCACAATTGTTTGGTCACTTCACATCCCAAAAAATGGAATAAAAAGAGATCAAAAAGTCGCATGTACCTAAAAATGGTACTGATTGAAACTACAGTTCGTTACGCACAAAATAAGTCCTCGCACGGCTTTATTGATTGAAAAATAAAAACATTATGGCGCTTAGAATAAGGTAACACAAAAAGTGAATGATTGTTTACAAAACGTATTTTATTGTGCAAACGCCATAAGACATAAAAAAAAAAACTATAAACATCTGGTATCGCCGTATTCGTATCGCCCCGCAGAATAAAGTGAATATGTCATTTATAGCGCACGGTGAATGCTGTAAAAAAAATAGAATAAAAAAACAATAGTAGAATTGCTGTTTTTTAGTCACCACACCACCTAAAAATAGAATAAAAACTGATCAAAAAGCCGCATGCACCCCAAGAAAACTACAATGGATTCCTCAAGGGGTCTAGTTTCCAAATTGGGGTCACTTTTGGGGGGTTGCCAATGTTTTGGCACCACAAGACCTCTTCAAACGGGACATGGTGCCTAATAAAAAGGAGGCCTCATAATCCACAAGGTGCGCCTTTGCTTCGGAGGCCGGTGCTTCAGTCCATTACCGCGCTAGGGCCACATGTGGGATATTTCTCAAAACTGCAGAATCTGGGCAATACGGATTAAGTTGCGTTTCTCTGATAAATCCTTTTGGGTTATAAAAAAAATGGTATAAAGAGGATTTTCTGACAAAAAAAAAATGTACATTTCACCTCTACTTTGCTCTAAATTTCTGTGAAACACCTAAAGGGTTCATAAACTTTCTAAATGCTGTTGTGAATACTTTGAGGGGTCTAGTTTCTAAAATGGGGTATTTCATAGGGGTTTCTAATATATGGGCCCCTCAAAGCAACTTCAGAACTGAACTGGAACCTAAAAAAATAAATAAATGAGGCAATACTTCGCTTCTTACATTATACTGATAATGAGCCGTGCCCACCCTGAGATGACCCCAGTTTTGACCGTTTGTATAAATGGAGACCCCTATTAGACCGTTTCAGTGCCCGGTTTTCCCAAGCATACACCCCTGAGAAGTGTATTTCTATTGATGAGTCCCTGGTACATTTTAAAGGGAGGGTTCAATTCCGCGAGTACCTGCCGGGTAAGAGGGCAAGGTATGGCGTGAAGATGTATAAGCTGTGCGAGAGTGCATCCAGGTATACCTACAGGTTTAGGATATATGAAGGAAAGGCCACCCCCAAACCAGACTGCATCCTGGACTACAATAGGTACATGGGAGGGGGGGACTTGTCAGATCAAGCCCTACAGCGCCATGCGGTGTGGTATAAGAAGTTATAAGGGCACATCATACAGATGGCATTGTACAATGCGTACGTGCTACATCGATGTACAGGCCAGAGGGGAACTTTCCTGGAATTTCAAGAGGTGGTTATCAAGAACCTAATCTTTAGGGACCAAGAAGGGGGGGCACCCAGTACTTCTGGAAGCGGGGCCACACACATCGTACCAGGGCAACACTTTCCAGGAGAAGTTCCCCAAACTGGCAAGAAGGGAAAAAGTCAAAAGAGGTGCAAAGTCTGTTATAAGAGGGGGATAAGGGATGACACAATATATCAATGTGACACGTGTCCCGAATAACCAGAGCTCTGTATGAAAGAGTGTTTTAAAATTTATCATACATCCCTTGGTTTATAATTTACCCCAGTTTTACTTACCCTGTTGCACTCCGCACAGCTTATCCCCCCTCGTCTTTCCCTTCTGAGCCCTGCTGTGTGCCCAGGCAGCTGATAACAGCCACATGTAGGGTATTGCCATACCCGGGAGAACCCACATTACAGTTTATGGGGTGTAGGTCTCCGGTCAAAATGCTCACTACACCTCTAGATGAATGCCTCAAGGGTGTAGTTTTTAAAATGGGGTCACTTCTTGCGGGTTTCAACTGTACTGGTACCTCAGGGGCTTCTGCATACATGACTTCGCACTAGAAAATCCCCAGTAGGCCAAATGGTGGTCCTTTCCTTCTGAGCCCTCCCATGGGCCCAAACGGCAGTTTATCACCACAAATGGGGTATTGCTGCACTCAGAACAAATTGCGCAACAGAATGGGGTATTTTGTTTCTTGTGAAAATAAGAAATTTTCAGCCAAAACTACATATTATTTCCAAAATGGGGTCACTTCTGGTGGGTTTCCATTGCTTTGATACCTCTGGGGCTCTGCAAATGCGACATGGCACCCGAAAACCAATCCAGCAAAATCTGGACTCCAAAGAACAAATAGCGCTCCTTTCCTTCTGAGCCCTCCCATGGGCCCAAACGGCAGTTTATTGCCACAAATGGGGTATTGCTGCACTCAGGAGCAATTGGGCAACAAAATGGGGTATTTTGTTACCTGTAAAAATAAGAAATTTTGCTAAAAAATGACATCTTATTGGAAAAAATGACATTTTTTTCATTTCACAGCCCAATTCAAATAGGTGCTGTGAAAAAACTGTGCGGTCAAAATTGTAACAACAACCATATTTGAATTCCTTGAGGGGTGTAGTTTCCAAAATGGGGTCACTTCTGGTGGGTTTCCATTGCTTTGATACCTCTGAGGCTCTGCAAATGCGACATGGCACCCGCAAACCAATCCAGCAAAATCTGGACTCCAACAAACACATAGCGCTCCTTTCCTTCTGAGCCCTCCCATGGGCCCAAACGGCAGTTTATCACCACAAATGGGGTATTGTCGGACAAATTGGGCAACAAAATGGAGTATTTTGTTCCCTGTGAAAATAAGAAATTATTATCACAAATGACATTTTATTGGAAAAAATGTCATTTTTTCATTTCACAGCCCAATTCAAATACGTGCTGTGAAAAAACTGTGCGGTAAAAATGGTAACAACAACCATAAA
This sequence comes from Rhinoderma darwinii, assembly GCF_050947455.1. NCBI lineage: Eukaryota > Metazoa > Chordata > Amphibia > Anura > Rhinodermatidae > Rhinoderma > Rhinoderma darwinii. The sequence goes on along the minus strand of NC_134687.1, from coordinate 561,474,996 downwards.
TGAATTCCTTGAGGGGTGTAGTTTCCAAAATGGGGTCACTATTGGGGGATTCCTACTGTTTTGGCACCTCAACACCTTTTCAAACCTCGCATGCTGCCTAAAATATATTCTAATAAAAAAGAGGCCTCAAAATGCACTAGGTGCTTCTTTGCTTTTAGGGCTTGTGTTTTATTCCACGAGCGCAGTAGGGGCAAATGTGGGACATTTCTAAAAACTGCAGAATCTGGACAATACGGATTTAGTAGTGTTTCTCTGGTAAAACCTTCTGTGTTACAGAAAAAAAATTGAATACAATTGAAATTCAGCAAGAAAAATGAAATTTGCAAATTTCACCTCCACTTTGCTTTAATTCCTGTGAAATGCCTGAAGGGTTAAAAAAACTTTCTAAATGCTGTTTTGAATACTTTGAGGGGTCTAGTTTTTAAAATGGGGTGTTTTATCAGGGTTTATAATACATAGGCCCCTCAAAGCCACTTCAGAACTCAAGAGGTACCTTAAAAAAAAAGGCTTTTGAAATGTTCTTAAAAATATGAGAAATTGCTGTTTATGTTCTAAGCCTTGTAACGTCCAAGAAAAATAAAAGAATGTTCAAAAAACGATGCCAATCTAAAGTAGACATATGGGAAATGTGAACTAGTAACTATTTTGGGTGGTATAACCGTCTGTTTTACAAGCAGATGCATTTAAATTCTGAAAAATGCTATTTTTTCTAAATTTTCTCTAAATTTTGCAATTTTTCACCAATAAACACTGAATATATCGACCACATTTTACCACGAACATGAAGCCCAATGTGTCACAAGAAAACAATCTCAGAATCGCTTGGATAAGTTTAAGCATTCCGACGTTATTACCACATAAAGTGAAATATGTCAGATTTGAAAAATGGGCTCTGAGCCTTAGGGCCCAAACTAGGCTGCGTCCTTAAGTGGTTAAGAACTCTAGGGTGTAACCCATCTGGTCCCGGGGCCTTGTGTATGTTTAATTTATTTAATTTAGCTTGCACCATATCTACATTCGTCCAATTCAGTATATCAACTGATATATTAACAGCACTGGCAGCGGCTACATCAGCTGCTCTTTCTTCTTTTGTATATACAGAGCGGAAGAACCCATTTAGTAACTCTGCCTTCTTTTGATCCCCTGTGACCAACTCCCGGTTACAACTATCTAGGGGTCCTACGTGTTCAGACCTTGGCTTTTTTGCATTTATATGTTTGAAGAATTTTTGGGGATTTCTTTAAGCTCTTTATATTTTACAAAGGCTACAGCTGTACCCTCAGATTTGTAGTTTTCAAATGCCCTTTTTTTTATCACGTATTGCCCTTTTTACAGGAGGTGTAAGCCACGTGGGGTTTAATTTTAGTCGTTTATACTTGTTACCTATAGGAATAAATTTTGCAGTATAATTACCCAAAGTAGATTTGAAAATCTCCCATTTATCATTTGTACCATTATTTGACATTAGTTCTTCCCAGTCTATATCCTGAATTGCAGCCCTCATCCTGGGGAAATTGGCCTTCTTAAAATTAAGTGTTTTTGCCCTCCCAGCCTGTGTTTGTTTTTTAGAGTATAGGTAAAATATAACTATATATTGATGACTGTTACCGAGGTTTTCACGAACAATGACGTTCCCAACAAGCTCTGCATTATTAGAAATGACCAGATCCAACAGAGCTTCACCTCTAGTAGGGTCTTCCACAAACTGGCCCATAAGATTTTCCTGCAACAGGTTGAGGAAATGTCTCCCCTTTGCAGTTGAAGCCGAACCATGACACCAATTAATATCCCGGTAATTAAAATCTCCCATTATCACTACAGTACCCGCCTGTGCAGCCCACTCCATCTGTTTATATAGCTGAATTTCTATCTCCTCAGTTATATTGGGGGGTCTATAGATTACACCAAAAGTAATTTTTTCAGTGTTTACCTCCCTTTGAAATTTTACCCACAAGGTTTCAACTTCCTTACAATCTTCACCCTCTAATGTCTCATTCACACTCATCTTCATATCACTTCTCACATAGAGATATACACCACCGCCTTTCCTATTTGTCCTGTCTTTCCGAAACAGTGTAAAACCCTGTAGATTTACAGCCCAATCGTGTGAAGAGTCCAGCCATGTTTCAGCAATACCAACTATATCTATATTTTCTTCCAGTACCAAGGCCTCCAACTCCCCCATTTTGCTTGCTAGACTTCTGGCATTTGTGAACATACAATTTAACTTTAAATGTTTCACTTTCAGTATCAGAAATGTGATTTGACATTATTTGGGCATTTTTATTTTCACTGCTGTTTTGTAATGAAAGGATCTCCTTATCTTGTTGCCTAGTCCTCTCCCCACAGTCTGTTTCTCCCCCCACCAATAAAGTCTGACCCCTCTCTAACCTAAATACACCTTTATTTTCTACATTGACTTCCCTCCTCAGCCCTAGTTTAAATACTCCGCCACCCCAGCTAGAATTCTCTCCCCCAGCACAGTGGACCCCCTTCCATTTAGGTGCAAATCATCTGCAGAATACAGTTTGTACCCCAATGAAAAGTCAGCCCAATGCTCTAGGAACCCAAAGCCTTCTCCTCTACACCAAGACTTAAGCCATGCATTTAACTCCCTGAGCTCCCGCTGTCTTTCCTGTGATGTGCATGGCATAGGCAGTATTCCTGAGAATACTACCTTGGAGGTCCTTCCCTTCAGCTTGTAGCCTACTTCATTGTCACAATGATCACATGAACGGAGACCACGCTGAGTGGTCTCCCGTTAAAGTTCCATTATACAGCTGTCTAGCTAAAGGCCAGCGGGGAGCAGCAAACCTGAAACTCTGCAGGACGTTCTGGAACGGCCCTGTAGAGTTAATTGTGGACCGCCCGGACGTTTATAGTTTATGGGCGGTCCAGAAGTGGCTAGAGTTTATCTCCTCATAGAAGCTGATCAGATTTGTTTGACAGGACTGATCCTTCATAAAAACATGCTGATATGGAGTTATACCTTTATCCTCATTGAGATAATCCAGATTTGCATCTCTTGTGATACCTTCAAAATTGTACTCACAATGGAGGTTAAACTTACAGTCCTATAGCTTCTGGGCTCACTTTTTAACCCCTTTTTGAATATTGACATGATATTTGCCACACATCAGTCCTGTGGAACAGACTATATCATTATAAAATATTTAAATATCAGAAATAATGGTCTGTCTATCATTGCACTTAATTCCCATAGAACCTGGGGGCGTATACCATCTGGACCTGGTGATTTATCTATTTTAATCTTTTTTAAGGTGGCTCTGCACTTCTTCCTCGGAAAGACAGATGACATTTATTGGAGAACTTTATTCCTCTGCATTTCACCTTACATTTCATTCTCCTCTTTTGACTTCCTTTGTGATGCACCATCTCAGACCCCACAATAGGCCTTACACATATGTTTTACCCAGAGTGTTGCTTTAAAATATTAATATCTTGCTCCCATATCAATGGTCTCACATAACACTTAATGAGAATTTATATAACATGATGTGACTGTAACACAATTAATTCGGGACCATATACACATTACAATAAATAAGACATTTTTCTATATTTTTTGGCATATACCTTCAAGTAACAAGGCAATGAATGGAACCATGGACGTTTTTGATATTTTCCCATACATTGAATGAAAAAAAGAAGTTTCCATGAGTGTTTTGCACAATTCCATATACACAGGGTTGATGAACAGAGGGTTTGCCAATAGGCAGTTTTAAAGCATAAGCAAACTATTGGTTAGTGTCCCAAGCTGTACCCTGGGGACACAACCAGCTCATTTATCCTAAACTGGATGATGAAAAATGCAGATGGATCTGATGACCAAGCAGGGAATCAGCAGCACCATTGACTAGACGGTACACATTGATTTTCTAACAGCAAATACAATCTATGGATTACTTAATCTACATGAAATATGATGGTGGAGCTTCAACTAGAACACAGATTATCAATATAATGTAGAGAATAGGCTCGAAGTATATTATATCTATCCTCATCTGTGTAAAAAAAACTAGGGGCAACTTTATAAAAGCTGTACATGGGGAATTATAATAACACAAGCACGTGCATCATATTTATAAAGCAAGTAGTCGCCATTTTTGCATGTTTTCATGTATGCATGTACGATCATTGAAATGGGGGTGGGGTTTAATCTGTCACAAATACACATCAAATTTATAAAGCGCAAAACTGTTGAACATACTATGCCAGGTCTGACCAGGCGTACATTGTAAATTTATACTGTAGATTACTTATTTTGCTTCATTTGTGTGACATTTGTGTGTCAGATTTCAATGATCATTCTCTAACATATAGAACGTGCCACAAATCTTCTCCCTATTTCACTAGTAAAAGGAAATAGAGAAACACATGACAGCAGGATCCAGCCACTCACAGGTCTGCCCATAGTTTGTAATCCTGGAGATACAGTTCTGCACAGGAGCGTTATACAAAATCTGGTAAAACATGCCTATTTTGTTTTACTGTAGATGCATAGGAACAATAATAAAATTGGTTGTAAAAGTGACTATATTAGAGCATATCAATATCATGGGGTGGGGTCCCCTGCTCAGGACCTTCTCTATGAGGCAGGATGTAGAACCGCTCTGTGCAAGCAGATCCCGCTCTGCCGGACTCAGCTGATGAAGAGGAAATGAGTAGGTAGATGTTTGTTCCTCCAGTGATAACAGCGGATTGACGTGGGAGCTGAAGTAGCAATAATCACCTGATTGCTGCGCTGGATTCATTTTAAAAAGGGGTTGTCTAACCAAGACACATCATTTTCTGCATTTTGTTGTGTAATATACTAACACCTACATAAAAATAAACAATCCCAAGACACTAAAACTAATTATTAATTGTAACATCCCCACTAGATTTTGCTGAAATTTAGTTTTACTTTTAACTTTCAGCTTAATTTTCATAATAGACGTTAATTAAATATCTTACGATAGGAACAACTGGTGTACTAGAGGTAATATGGTGGCAACAGAGCAAGGCGGGTCATACACATCCCAATTGACCTATTTTCCCTATCAGGATACATTACAAATTTTTGCAACGTTAAAAATCTATATGACTTTTAAAATATTGATATTGTGCGTGGCAGCTCATGTATTTTCTTGTATATTAAAGAAGCACTTCAACAATTTAAAAAATTGCCAACTACAAGCGGCTCTGCTTCGGGACTCCGTCTCTAGGGAAGCCCCTGACATCACTGTCCATATATAGACTTATAGACTGTGATGTCAGGAGGATAGAAGAAGTCCCAGGCAGAGCGCTAGACGTGGCTCTTGTAATGACGGGGGTAAGGAAACAGAAGTGAGCCCTAATCTACCCGCCACTCAGTCCCTGCCTACTTGCAACGACCCGCCCTAGGCGACGGGGTACAACTGGGCGACAGTCCCTACGCTCAATAAGTGCACGACAGACAAACAGACAAGAGTACACAGAAGCAAGGGAAAAGGGGCAGTTGCCCACGGCAACACCGAGAGCAACAAGAGCGGTGAACGAGCCTAGTCAAACCAGGAGTGTACGAGGTACCAAACGCAGGGCAGGAGAGTAGTGAACAAGCCGAGTCAAACCAGGAGTGTACGAGGTACCAAACGCAGAGCAGGAGAGTAGTCAGTAAGCCAGGGTCAATATGAAGCAGGGTCAAATAGATCAAGAATCTGCAGCAGGGCCAGGAAACCAAATGAGAAGAATCACAAGCAAGGAGGAACAGGAAAGGCAGGTATAAATAGACAGAGGGCGGGAGCTAGCTCCGTCTGGCCAGGCTGTGATATGCTCTCCCACTCCTAAGCCTGCCATCCTGAGTGGTGGAAGATGGAGTCAGTCTCCCAGACATAGAAGCAGGTGCACACTGATTACCTATGGGCGTGGATACAGAAGCTGTGCCTGGCAGATCCTTAACAGTAACCCCCTTTTATGAGGGGCCACCGGACCCTTTCTAGATGGACCTGGTTTATTGGGGAAACGAAGGTGGAACCTCCTGACCAATACCCCAGCGTGAACATCCCGGGCGGGTACCCAAGTCCTCTCCTCAGGCCCGTATCCTCTCCAATGGACCAGGTACTCGAGGGAGCCTTGGACCATCTTGCTGTCCACAATCTTGGCCACCTCGAATTCTATAGGTAACCAAAAAGTTGAATCTGGTAAAAAATAACGCCCATCGAGCTTGTCTCGGGTTTAGCCTCCGGGCAGATTCTAGGAAAACCAGATTCTTGTGGTCGGTAAGGACCGTTACCTGGTGCCTAGCCCCCTCCAGGAAGTGGCGCCACTCTTCAAATGCCCATTTAATGGCTAAGAGTTCGCGGTTGCCAATATCATAGTTACTCTCAGTGGGCGAAAACTTCCTGGAGAAGTAGGCACAGGGACGGAGATGGGTGAGGGACCTGGTACCCTGGGACACGACAGCCCCCACTCCCACCTCGGACGCGTCAACCTCCACGATAAATAGCTCCATTTGGTTGGGCTGAACCAACACCGGGGCCGAGATAAAGCACTTCTTAAGGACCTCAAAAGCCTGGACAGCCTCAGGAGGCAAGCGGAGGAGATCAGCACCCTTGCGAGTGAGATCCTTAAGAGGCTTAGCGATGACCGAGAAGTTAGCAATAAATCTCCTGTAATAATTAGCGAACCCCAAGAAGCACTGTAATACCTTCAGGGAGGCAGGTTGGACCCATTCCGCCACAGCCTGGACCTTGGCGGGGTCCATGCGGAATTCATGAGGAGTGAGGATTTGATCCAAAAATGGTATCTCCTGCACCCCAAACACACATTTTTCGGTCTTCGCAAACAGTTTGTTTTCCCGAAGGACCTGGAGCACCTTCCTGACATGCTCAATGTGGGAGGACCAGTCCTTGGAAAACACAAGTATGTCATCAAGGTACACTACAAGAAATACCCCCAGGTAATCTCTTAAAATCTCATTTATGAAATTCTGGAAGACCGCGGGAGCATTACACAACCCAAAGGGCATGACGAGGTATTCGAAATGACCTTCGGGTGTGTTAAACGCAGTCTTCCACTCATCCCCCTCTTTGATGCGGATAAGGTTATACGCCCCCCGTAGATCAAACTTAGAGAACCATTGGGCCCCCTGAACCTGATTAAAGAGATCAGGAATCAAAGGAAGGGGATACTGGTTCCTTACATTGACCTTATTCAAGTTACGGTAGTCAATGCATGGCCTAAGACCACCATCCTTCTTCCCTACGAAGAAGAAGCCAGCACCTACCGGAGAAGTAGAGGGGCGAATGTAACCCTTGGCCAGGCATTCCTGGATATACTCTCTCATGGCTTCAAGTTCGGGACAAGAGAGATTAAATATCCTACCCTTAGGGAGCTTAGCTCCTGGTACCAAATCGATAGCGCAATCGTATTCTCTATGAGGAGGTAACACTTCGGAGGCCTCCTTAGAGAAAACATCAGCGAAGTCCTGAACAAACTCAGGTAGCATGTTCAGCTCCTCCGGTAGGAGAAATAGAATTAACAGAAAAACATGACGTCAAGCATTCATTACCCCATTTGGTAAGATCCCCAGTATTCCAGTCAAACGTGGGATTATGCAACTGCAACCAGGGAAGGCCTAAAACCAAATCGGACGATAATCCCTGCATCAACAGTACAGAGCACTGCTCCAAATGCATGGAGCCAACAAGGAGTTCAAAAACATGGGTATGCTGTGTAAAATAACCATTAGCAAGAGGAGTGGAGTCGATACCCACTACCGGGACAGGTTTAGGCAAATCAATCAAAGGCATAGCTAGAGACATAGCAAATTCCACAGACATGATATTAGCAGACGACCCTGAATCCACGAAGGCACTGCCGGTAGCAGACCTACCACCAAAAGAGACCTGAAAGGGAAGCAAGATTTTATTACGTTTCATATTTACGGGAAATACCTGTGCGCCCAAGTGACCTCCCCGATGATCACTTAGGCGCGGAAGTTTTCCGGCTGCTTATTCTTACGCCTAGGACAGGTGTTCACTTGATGCTTGTCATCCCCACAATAGAAGCAGGGACCATTCTTCCTGCGGAACTCTCTACGTTGTTGGGGGGACACGGAGGCTCCGAGTTGCATAGGTACCTCCGAGTCTTCCGTGGAAAAACTAAGCAATGGAACCTCGGGAGGCATCATGGGGGAGTCAGAGGAGAAAACACAAAAACTTTCACGTTGTCGTTCCCTGAGACGTCGGTCAAGTCGTACCGCTAAAGCCATAACCTGGTCTAGGGAGTCAGAAGAGGGATAGCTAACTAGCAGGTCTTTCAGGGCGTTCGACAGACCCAACCTAAACTGGCACCTTAAGGCAGGTTCATTCCACCGAGAAGCTACGCACCACTTCCTAAAGTCAGAGCAATACTCCGCAACAGGTCTCTTACCCTGACGTAAGGTCACCAGCTGACTCTCGGCAAAGGCAGTCCTGTCAGTCTCGTCATAAATAAGTTCGAGAACGGAAAAGAAAAGATCAACGGAGGAAAGTTCAGGGGCATCAGGAGCCAAGGAGAAGGCCCATTCTTGGGGCCCCTCCTGGAGCCGGGACATAATTATACTCACCCGCTGGCTCTCAGAACCTGAGGAGTGGGGCTTTAAGCGAAAATAGAGCTTACAACTCTCCCGAAAGGAGAGAAAAGTCTTCCGGTCCCCTGAGAACCGGTCAGGCAACTTGAGGTGGGGTTCAAGAGGTGAGGTGAGGGGCACTACCATGGTAGCATCAGGCTGGTTGACCCTCTGAGCCAGGGCCTGGACCTGTAAGGAGAGACCCTGCATTTGCAGAGCCAGGGTCTCAAGGGGGTCCATATTAGTGTGAGGGACCAGGGTAGACAAGGTATAGGGCTTGTGATTATGTAATGACGGGGGTAAGGAAACAGAAGTGAGCCCTAATCTACCCGCCACTCAGTCCCTGCCTACTTGCAACGACCCGCCCTAGGCGACGGGGTACAACTGGGCGACAGTCCCTACGCTCAATATGTGCACGACAGACAAACAGACAAGAGTACACAGAAGCAAGGGAAAAGGGGCAGTTGCCCACGGCAACACCGAGAGCAACAAGAGTGGTGAAAGAGCCGAGTCAAAGCAGGAGTGTACGAGGTACCAAACGCAGAGCAGGAGAGTAGTGAACAAGCCGAGTCAAACCAGGAGTGTACGAGGCACCAAACGCAGAGCAGAAGAGTAGTCAGTAAGCTAGGGTCAATATGAAGCAGGGTCAAATAGATCAAGAAGCTGCAGCAGGGCCAGGAAACCAAATGAGAAGAATCACAAGCAAGGAGGAACAGGAAAGGCAGGTATAAATAGACAGAGGACGGGAGCTAGCTCCGTCTGGCCAGGCTATGATAGGCTCTCCCACTCCTAAGCCTGCCATCCTGAGTGGTGGAAGATGGAGTCAGTCTCCCAGACATAGAAGCAGGTGCAGACTGATTACCTATGGGCGTGGATACAGAAGCTGTGCCTGGCAGATCCTTAACAGCTCTACTCCGGGACTCCGTCTCTGGGGAAGCCACTGACATCACTGTCCATATATGGACAGTGATGTCAGGAGCAGAGCAGTGTCCCAGGTAGTGTGCTAGTAGCGCTCTGCTCGGAACTTTGGCTCTGGGGTTACCCCTGACATCACTATCCATATATGGTCAGTGATGTCAGGGGCTTCCCCACAGCCGGAGTACCTGAGCAGAGCCTTTAATAGCGCTTTGCTAGGGACACTTGTCAGGGGCTTCTACTGAAGCAGAATCCCTAGCCAGAGTGTTGGCAATGCTCTGGCTGGAGATTCCACTCCTAGAGGGAGCCCCAAAGGCTCTACCTACAGGGAGGGGGGCTGTGTGGCACTACCAGGGAGGGGGGCTATGTGGCACTACCAGGGAGGGGTCTGTGTGGCACTACCAGGGAGGGGGGCTGTGTGGCACTACTAGGAAGGGGGGCTGTGTGGCACTACCAAGAAGGGGGCTGTGTGGCACTACCTGGGAGGAGGGCTGTGTGGCACTATCTACAGAGGGCACTACATTTTTGGGGGTACAAACTGGGGCCTAACTTCTAAATGGGGGCATAAACAGTGCCTAACGTTTATATATCAGGGCACAAAGTGAAGTTTTCTGCCATTTTACTGCCGCCGTGAGTTTTCCTGCAAAGGGGCCTACTAAGCCTGTGTCGCCCAAGGGCCCACATAAACCTGAAGTCAGCCCTGCCCGGACACCATGCTGATATTGGTCTCTGGGTAAAACTCCAGGTTCTCAGCTGTCTGAGATAGCGGGATCACGGTCCTCTGATGGAGCGGGAGTAGCATGGAGGGAGGAACTCTGCAGGATGCTTTAAAACATCCTTGCAGAGATAGGTGTGGGCAGCTATAGGCAGTGAGCAATTGGTTAAACTGCAGTGATCAATAATAATTTAGAACAAGACGTAGACAGTTACAAGCAATAAGTCAAATTTCTATGGGTAGGGACAAATCATTTTAGTGCTATAAACATAATGATAATCATGAAAGTTTCGCTTTTTGGTTTCAGATCGTCTGTTTTTGCTGTGGTTTTTGTCACAGTTTTGTGATTTTTTGTTGTTGTACAGTAACAATTAGAATAATATATTTTACTGTCATTTTTCAAAAAAACACATAAAAGTTTGCTGCAAAAATGGACCGTAAGAACACAGTCTTATAGTCAGATTGATAATTTTTACTGATGTGGATAACTTAAAAGGGTTTGACTGTTTCCAGAAACATCCGCTACGTATCACGAGACGGCAGGAATGTTACTTCCTGTAGGCATGGAGTCTGCAAATTTGAATTGTGTACATTGGGATCATTACTTTTGCTATTGGGAAAATGGAAGATGGGAAATTTTGTGCCAATTATGTGCCAATGTACCAGACTGTCCTAAGTAATCATAAAATTCATCGTAAAAACAAAAAAAAAAGCCACAATAAATCAGTCCGATTGTTTCCAGGTAACTGCTAATATGATTGTTTTTCTGAAAATTACCTGTTTTGGTGATTTTGTGAGTATGGTCCTATTAGACAGGCAGATTTTCTTTAATCAACAAGCAACAAGTGATAATTTAGCGAGTCATTTGCGTTCGAAAGACTGTATTACATTTAACAATTTTGCTAAAGATTTTCACTGTTCAGCCGTTACTGCGATCGTTGCTCGATTGCTCCGACCTCATCTCTGAACTAAGGAGATGTGGCGACAATGAACAATAATAATTAACTCAGGTAGATGCAGCCGATCCATGGAAACCCAATGATTTATCGTTCATTGTTCGAATTGCAAAATTCGTATGATAATTGCTCCGTCTAATAGGGCCTTAAAGGGAACCTGTCACCAGCATTTCACCTATTAAACCAGCAATACCTGGTGGTAGTGGGTGAAAAATCATTTCTATATAACCTATAATTGTCTTCTTAGTCGGCACTATAGCTTTAGTATTCAGCTTTTTAGTGTTCCCACACCGTATGCTAATGAGCATAAAAGAGTCAGATCTTCATTTGAAAAGAGTCATATCTTCATTCCTCAAGTCTTTCCGAGTTAACCACGCCTCCTTACTTTTGATTGACAGCTCCTCGCCTTCCCCCAGCACACAAAACCCTGCGCTTGTGCATTGATGTCCTCTTCTGGTGTGTGCGCACAAAGGGACACCGGATTATTACGATAAAAGGCGCAAAATGTTTGCAGACCGTTATTTACAGTCGGAGGAGGAATTTAGGAGAGGGGATAATGGCAATGAACTTTTCATAGCAGCGGCCAGTGAGGGATAAGTAAAGTTCAATAGGTGAAATGCTGGTGACAGGTTCCCTTTAACTCACTGCACCATTTTTATTGTCGTCTTCATGAAAGTATAAGATACTTACAGTATATGCAAAGTGAACAGTAAAATTTGGAAGGAGTATATGCAGTACAATTCAATGCACTTGAGCAATTGTGGCAGACACTGAAGCATCAAAGATGCGAGAACCAATGTGACCCATCTTCTTAGCTTTTATAAGCGCAGCCAGATCTGTAAAATCTAGAGCAAATAACCATCTGGATATGTCAGGGAAAAATTAAAATGCTCGTAGTGCTTACAAGAATAAAATAAACAGCAGTTCATCCTAGGTTCACCACCAGGGGCAGTCACAAACAGTAGAGGGACCCTATGCAAAAACAATATATGTGCTCCTTGCTCCCCAATAGCTCATAATAGCGCGCCACCTTCAATAACCCAGTAATTGTGAACTATGAAATTCATGGTCATGTATGTTCGCCCCTGTTCACTAATAAAGCTGATCAATGCCAGGAAACATCACTATTTGCCAACAAACACCAGTGAGAAACTTTAGTGCTGTTATAGTTTTATTTTTCTTTCTATATTCAAAGGCATTGTGATGTCCACAGTGATATTTCTTCTTCCTGGTTACAATTTATATCTATAACATAATCCAGTATAGTAATGGGTAAGGGGGAAAAAAATTATTTTTGCCCCTTTGCTTTCCTTGTAGTCTCAGTGGCCAAATTGAGAACAGATAGATAGAAACCCTTATGCAGTCTCCTGCTATTTAAAAACACCTGGGCCAAATGGGTGGACTGAGTCAAATAGTGTCCAGTGTAGAAGCTTTTATAAGACATTTAATGTTTGTGATTGGCAAGGAGTTTAGACCCCTTCTACATTCGCCATACTCTCTCTGCTTGTGGCCACCTTAACAAGAATAATTAAGAACAAGACCTAGACAGTTACGAGATGGCAGGAATGTTACTTCCACATCACCCACCCTACCTTCAAAGTCCCATTTCTTTCTATTTTTTGGCTTGCCCTCTTAAGGCCAGTCTCAATGACCTAGAAGGTCACACACTCACTAGATAGTGACTCTTAGGGTGGGTTCACGTATATCTGTTGCGTCCGGACAGTTATTTTCTCACGGAGTCGGACACAACTGATGACATTTTGTGCACTTTGTGCATCAGTTCAGCATCCATATCTGGACTAAAGCTGGACAGGAAAATGCGGCATGCAATGTTTTTCTATCCCGCAAAGGTAGACATCTGGTGTTAAATATGATGCAACTGATGCCAGAACAGCTCCTATAGAAAAGAATGGTATCATTTTTGGTATCCGTTTCCCTGTGGTGTTTCTGTACCATACCAGAGGGAAAGTATGCCGGATATATGGGAACAGGCCCTTATAAGTTACGTTTCTGCAGATTCTCTGCACTGTTGGACTATCAAAGTTTTCAATGTCGAATCAAACTGTGCGATTTTATTACATTTGGGGTTATACAACCTCCTCAAAAGTCTACTGCATGTCATCTCCAGCCTCTGCACAACCGGTTTGAATTTTTTTCTCTCATTTGCCACTACTTTCTGACACGGAATCAACACTTCTGTCCTTTTAGGCCCCATGCACACAGCTGTGCCCATAGTCACGGCCCGCTGACGGCCGCCCGCATTTTCAGGTTGTGCTCCCTTATAAAGTATGGGAGCACAGCCTGTAAAATGCAAAAGAACGGACATATTCCATAATTTTCGGAACATTTCTACGGCACAGACACCCATCCGTAGCGATGCGGAAATGTGTCCGCGGCCAATAGAACAGAATGGTTCCGTAATTGCAGACCGTATTATGGTCCGCAAGTACGGACAATTTTTTACGGTCGTGTGCATGGGACCTAAGTGTTTAAAACTGGACAGTTTCAAACTAATGGACAATTCTGCATTAGAAATGAGTTGTATATGTATATGTATATATTTATTATCATAATATTTTTATATTTTTAATTTAAAATAACAGACGAAAGCAGCACTGTATCACTAGTTGCTGGGTGCATGACTCCAAAACGTGTCCTAATGATACAAAAATTACTCCAATGGTTACTTTAGTGAGGAAAAGCTGATACCATATTCACCCATCTGTGCAACGTTTCAGTTCTACTCCATGGGATCTTTCTCATTGTAGCGCTGCTTCTTTTTGTCCTTTTTGTATTTTTTTTACTTATACATGTACAAATTTTCTTTGCTCAGATCTATACTAACTTGAAGTTATTAACCCATCTACAGTAGTTATTTTCATCATTGTTTTGGCTTTTCCATTGAAAATAATAAGGGGCCTAAACACAGCAAGCAAATAGCAAATCAAGTGTTTTAGAAAAGTTTATCTAAACAAAACAATATCATATTAATACTTTTGGGGGGTTTTTTAGGCCAAGTTGGCATATCCCACTTACAGGTAACAGTGGAGAAAAAAATGCTATCACCAGACATGTGGTGAAAGTTAGCCTCCAGTTACCTTTCAGTTAGGCTACATGGCATTTGCTATTATATCTGTAACCGATAGTTGCAATGAATGAACATGATAAATTGACATGGTCGTCTCATCTCTCCTGCAGCATCAAAAACCATGATAATGCGTAAAAGATAATATCCCCTCCAAATCCACCATTGTCTGTTTGTAACTGATCCTTAAATTAGGTCAGTGGTGGATTAGGTGTATCGTAGGCCCTGGACTGTTCACAACACTTGCTACCCCAGCGCCAAATCTACAGTCAGCAGCAATAAAGTTTGACAATGGCCACTTTGAGCTATGAGCAGGTCTAGATTTGCCCTGCAATTTCTGGCGTAAGTGTTAATAATGCTATCAGACAAATGGTGACCTGCCCTCTCCTGGTTAACCCCGTCCACTTTCCTTGCCACTTTCAAAAGTGTCGAGACAGGGAAAAAGGTTGCAATTTGGCGTGCATCAAAATGTGCAACTTTCCTGCACCAGAAAACTGGTGCAAATCGATTGATACATTCCATTTAATATTCTCCTTGTACTATATGTAAATACCTTTCACTACTATCCACATCCTCACAGGCATACTTCATGCCATGGATATGAATAATGGATGGAATTTCTGAAATACACATCATCCTGTCATCATTTCCTAATTTTTGTTTGGCAGATTTAATAGTTTTTAAATGGGTTAATGAAGCCCCTTTTAAAGCTAAGCCCCATTTAATGCAAACATCACATGTTCCTTGGATCTGCGCTCATCATATTTTCATCAAGGTTTAGTTAATGATTAATAAAGTAATTTTTCATAAAGTTAATTAAAGCAATCATTTACTAGTGCTCACAAACATCAATATAGAGTGGCATTTTCTAAAGGATTGTACAACGTTGCATGTAATTATTGTCTTGACAAATGAAAAGAATGTTAATTGCGTAGAAAAACATACATTTACTTAGTGTATCCAGGACAATGAACGCTGGATGAAAATATGATAAAAAATCTCATAGCATAATACTCAAGGGATAAGGAAATCTCAAGAAGCTATGACCAAGATGTAATTCTACCGGAGCACAACAGAGACAGCAAGAGATTTAGACAACTTATACTATGTCAATGAGAAGAGATGGATGTTTTATTCAAGAATCAGGTATCTGAGACTTGAAAGGATGACTATAAACCACAATCATTCATCTTATCCAAATTAAACTCACTTATATTATGCATCATTCTTACAAGTATTTCCCTGTATGTGGCCAGATCACACTATCCCTAGTAAAAAAAAAAATAGAAAATGGAAAATGTCATGTTCACCTCTTTTACAGCATATTAAACATTTTATATTGTTGGAGAAAAACTCTTAAGTGATTTGCTACTGGGAGTAATTGGGAATCACTGAAGGGAACTTAGAAATGAAGGGCCTTGCATGGTGAAGGACCCTTTTGCTCTCCCTACATTGCGACCCTGAATAACAATGGATTACATCATATTGCCCCATTTATGTAAGTGGAAGCATCTTTTAGATACTCTGGGGAAACAGCTCAGAAGTTAGTATTGTATCTTCTGAATATCACCCGTACCAGTGTTCAAGGCTACTGTTTAAAATGCGTGTTCTATGCAAAATACATAGAAGCATCAAGTGACTGCATCTACAACTTCAGCACAAAATTATGAGAAAACTGCCTTAAAATAATAAGTCAATGGGCCCTGCTATGCTTGTTGCCAAGGGACCCATTTTCTATAAAACTGGCCCTTATGGCAAGTGCTTGGCTTGACAGAGTTGTCTTCTGCTGGACCTTTGGGACGCTTTTGTATTAGGGGTCTAGTATTGCTCCAGAGGCTTTGCCCACCCCCTCCGGAGGATCCTCTGGTAATCTGGTGACTCCTTTTGTGAAGCATATTTTGATTCATTTACATGATGGGGAAACCAGACATTTCTATCTAACTGCTGCCTTAAGTTTATCAAGGCTTTTATTATGTATTGTGCTGTGTCCACAAAGTGTGACTTAAGACAGATATTGTTGTGGTGACCCATGTCATCCCGTGAAATTTCAACCATCATTCCTGTTATTTGTACCATTATTATCTATGATTTATCACTAGTAAATGTTGTAGCTTGTATCAAATAACTTCCAATTTAAGGGAAGAACAATTTCTGCTGGTAAAAAGCAATTATATTAATTACTTCTGACCCGTTTATTACATTTCACAGATGAGAGAAAACAATAATAATAACAATATTGATAGATTTTTGTATATGTATGCTCTCCCATTCTATTCTGCTAAACCCAAGTCAATAACAGGATTCATATTCAGCGCATGGTGATCTATAATAGGACATTATTTATAACATATGGTATTGAATTAGTGTAATAAGAAAATAGGACTTCAGACCTGAGGTCAACTTAATTAATTACAGTTTGCAGCCTCTCTAACTCATACAGAGGTGACTTTTTAGGTTAACTAATTCAGCTTCTCCTTAGTGATTAGGAAAAGGAGTAGAGAACAACGCATATGTTCTTATTGTCTGTGTGCAGAATTAGAACAGAATAATGTCCAGCTGTGAAGTTACAATTGTTATTCGGATATTCAGATCTTTATTAGTAGTATCCTCTACTGGAGAATAATGCAATTCGTTTATTTAGATAAAGATCATGTATTAAGTCTCAAGCTCAGAAGCACTACTCAATGTACATGTCAGGTGCCTATAGCCGCTGAAAGTTCCGGCTCCTTAGACTCTAACCAATACAATAGGCCACGCCTTAAAGGGTTATTCCTATATCCACAGGATATGCCATGAATGTCTGATAGATGCGTTTCCCAGCTATGGAACCCATACCTATACTGAGAACGGGGGCCACCCTAGATGCGGGTCCCAAAGCTGGAACATGCTTCTATCAGACATTTAAGGCGTATCCTGTGGATATGCCATAAATGTCGTAAGATGGGAAAAACCCTTTCATGGATGGCTTTCAAATGCTTGTCTGCTCTTACAAAATAAAGCAGGACATTGCGGTGCACTTCTCATAACATCTATTTTTCTCTGCAGTCTTCTCCTTCCAGGTGATCTCCTCTTGTTCTCCCCTGGAGCACTGTATGTGCCTAATCAACTTAAAAATAAACATAATTTACACATGAATACACACTGTTTAGTGTAATTATGTGTAACATTTCCCTTTAGCAGACACCCCCTACCCCCAGGACCATCTATAGGCAAAGCTTATTGTGCGTATAGATAAGTCCTGCATACAAGCGTGCTAAGACTCTGAACAGAAGCCGTATATTTAGTGCCAATCTAAAAAATTAGCAGAATGTTGTGGACACAAAATGCTTTTTAATAATTCTGAATAATATTTGTAATCTTAGCTGCATACATAACTCTTTTGATCATGATTCATTATAGATCTGGAACTTCATTTAAAAGAAAAAAAAACACAAGTAACACGCAAAAAAATATAAAACCCTTGCCCTTTACATAATAAATACAGATGTGGGTTTCTGAAAATAATATTTAGAATTGAACCAATGAGTATGTATAGAACATTTGTTGGATCTCTACTTAGATTACCCTTGAATGAGATGAATTTGTATTCATGTTGTCAGACATGGTAACAAATACTGGTAGGCAACCAATACAGTACCATAGTGATAGTCTTCAGAACCTGTGTCAGGATTTGAACCTAGAAACCTCTGTGTCCCAGGCAGTAGCTGTTATAATTGAGCTGCTGGTGCTGCTGAATCTATTGTCTATTTTCTCTTGATTTCTGCCTCTTGAGATTCCTTGCCTTGATTACCTGGTAAGTCTCATCCTGTTGGCTTCTTTTATAAGCCTGGTCCATGCACTTCCACCTTGCCAGACTAGTGGGCTTCTTACATTTAGTGTAGTTGCTGACATACTTTACAAAATATTTCCGCTTTTTGTGTACCAAACTTAGATTGTTTCCTGACCACGTCTCTTCCTTACTCTGTAAACTTTTGCAGCTAATCTGTGTACTGAACTTAGATTGTTTCCTGACCATGTCTCTGCCTTACACTAAAGACAGTTGGCACTGATAATGTCTACTGAACCTGCACTGTTACTTGACTGCTCTTGTTATTATCACACAGCTTCCAGATTGTTTTAGCCACTGGACTATGAATCTGCTTTCAGACATTGACAGAATAGTCTGGCCCAAGTATGGAGTCGACTGGAACAATTCCTTTGACAACTATGAGGAAACAAATTGCTCAAATACAGGAAATTGGCGCCACCTATCTAGAAAAATTCTCTGGGGCAAAATCTAGTACGAGATCAACAAAGACAGATTATTGAATTGCAAAAACAACTTCTGGATGGGCATGGCTCAGCCACAGTTTCAAGTTAACGCCACTACTATCAAAGTTTAGTGGTGATCGTCACCATTACCAAGCTTTCATTGATCAATGCCACATATATTTTCAAATGAAACCTGCTTCATTTACCAGTGAAAGGAAAAAAGTATTGTTTATAATCAATCTTAGGACAGATGAAGTTCTACCATGAGACTCTCCTTATGTAGAAAAAAACAGTAATCTTTTAGATGACTTGGATGACTTTATAACTGCTTTGAATCAAGTTTTTGATGTTCCTAACCATTGTGCCAGAGCTGAAGCTATACTGCACAATTTACGGCAAGGAAAATGCTCTGTTGCTGAATACACAGCAGAATTTTGTCGCTTGGTAGCTGATACCACGTAGAATCTAGCAGCCCAGAAGAGCCAATTTCAGCAAGGGCTTTTCGGGCAACTGAAGGAGTAAAAACCCTAGATGAGTTGGAAAACTTAATTCAATTGTGCATTCAAATTGGTCAGCGACTTAATGAAAGAAAAAGGATAAAAACATTGGGCATTTGGAAATAATTTTACCTTCTCCTTCGGTCAATCAACACTGAAAAACCACCAAAATACTGAATCTATATCTAAACCTATGAAAATAGATGTTATTTGAAAACCCCTTTTTCCAGAAGAAAAGGAGGGAGACTACATACAGAAAACCTTTGCCTTTATTGCTGGGGGGTTTAGGGCACTATGCTGCTTATTTCTTAAATAAGATTCATAGGACAATCCATGTCACTGATGTAAAAGAATAGATAGAAATGCAAACATCTGATCTATTGGATACAAAAATACATTTATTTTTTTTACCTGGCACAGGATGACGACAAGTTGTTAGTACCAGGCTCTCATTTTAAAGTGCCAATACACATCTGAAAAAAATCACATAAGAATTCTTGTTCTCCTATTTGTGGCTGGTGGAAATTACATGGACATAGCCTTTGCCCATAATGATAATACCACATTGTTAACACGGTCAGCACCAGTAGATATTGAAACAGTTGATGGGTCACCCTAGTTATCACGGCCTGTTACTCATAAGACTATGCATCTTCAAGTCCCACTCAAGCCTAAGAATTAAGAACTTATTCAATTTCAATTGATTGCTTCTCCAAAGTTTCCAATTATTTGGGGAATTCCAGAAAGTGTATGGGGCTTAGCAAAAGGGGAAAGCCTTTTGTGGCCGAAATCTATGCCAGGACATCGCTCGCATAGATTTAACTTTCTGATCCATAAAAGGCCAGAGATGCACCTAATTTATTAAGAGGAGTGCACCTCTTAATAAATCTTTACTCCAGCGTTTATAGGATAAGGACTGGCATATGAAACGCTAATCTTAAAAAATTGCCCCTTTGAGTATCTTGTTATATCTTTTGGACTTTGTAATGCTCCAGCCGGCTTCCAAAATGTTCCCAATTATGTTTTTCAGGGACTTATTTGATCAATTTTTAATTGCCTACCTAGATGATATCTTAATTTGTTTTTAGATAATCTTGAGGAGTATCACAAACATGTCTGCACTGTACAACAATGACTTTGAGAACACTGCTTATACATTATACTTGTGAACAGACTACAATTAAATATCTTGGGTACGTAATATTTCCAGAAGGTCTAAATATGTACCCAAGTACAATCAAGGCTGTTAATTGGCCAAGCCCCAAAAATGAAATAAAAAGTTCAGAGCATCCATATTAATTCATCCAAATCTAGAGTTACCTTTCACTGTCCAGGTTGATGCATCTGATTCTGCCATAGGGGCAGTCATGTCTGTGCAGATTCTTGTCAAATGTCCACATATTAAAAGAACTATAATATTGGAAATAAAGAACTGCTCGACATAAAAATGCGTTTTCTGAGTAGGGACATATTTTAGAGGGAGCTGCTAATCCTGTAAGTGTGTTTACTGATCATAGAAATTTGGAATTTATCCATGATTCCAAAAGACAGTTCTGCAGACAAGCAAGATGGATTTGATTATTTTCTCGATTTAATAGAGTGATTACTTATCAACCTGGATCAAAAATGGTAAAGATCATGCCTTATCCAGGATGTTCTTTGAGTCCACACAGAAAGAACAAGTGTGACAGCACATTGTTATCTGAAAATAACTTTGTAGGGGCTACTTATGCAAAACAGTTTCTGACTCTGCTAAAGGATGGATATGAAAATGACTCACTGCTTAGGCATCCTCCAAGGAATATTTACTATAATGGAGAAAAATGAGAAAGGAATGTATAGGACCTATGTCAAGTGTGGAAAAATATGGTAGAGACTTGTGTCAGTTTTGCTCACCTTTTTCTGTCGTGTAGGGAGGCACAACTGCTCATAAGATGTTTGGTCATATATCCCATCAATGAAGCTGCTGGTTGTTTGTCCGTCCCAGTTTTTCCGTCAGGAGCTAGCGCATGAAGTATGAAGCGGAATGGAAGTTTTAAAATCTGGACTTTCTGTGGTACTACTGAGGAGGAACAGAGATTTTCCTTATTTTGCATAAAGTATTAAGGAAGTACTATTTATTAAGTACAGTATGCAAAATAAGCAAAATATCATATTCTTCTTGAGTAGTAGCACCACAGAATTCCAGATTTTTGAAAATTCCATTGTGCTACATTCCCCAAGGAATGTCAATATCTTCTTTATAATGTTAAGTAGAATGGATTGCATTCAGGGCCGGCCTTAGGGGTGTGCGCGCTGTGTGAGTGCACAAGACGCTGCCCCCTCCAAGCATGTAGGGGGCGCCACTGGGCTCTGCCTCTACTCTGTGCTCTGTTCTTAGTTACACACATGGAGTAAATAAGAGCCGAGGAGCAGAGGAGGAAGCTCCGCCCACAACCCATCCTGCACGAAGCCTGTGATCCTGTCAGCATGGAGAGATGGTGAACATCTGTGTGTCTCTGTGTATCTGTGTGTGTGTGTGTGTGTGTGTATACATAATGTGTTTATGTCTCTTTGTAAAATTGTGTGTTCAATATTAAAGTAGAACAGATAAAACAAAGATATCTGTGCTGCCTCCTATATACCCTGCTGCCACTATATACCCTACTTCCCCTATATACCCTGCTTCCCCTATATACCCTGCTGCCCCTATATATCCTGCTGCCTCCTATATACCCTGCTGTCCCTTATATACCATCTTCCCCCTATATATCCTGCTGCCCCCTATATATCCTGCTGCCCCTTATATACTCTGCTGCCTCCTATATACCCTGCTGCTCTCTATATATCCTGCTGCCCCTAAATATCCTGCTTCCCTCTATATATCCTGCTGCTCCTTATATACTCTGCTGCCTCCTATATACCCTGCTGCCCCTATACACCCTATATACCCGTTTTGGAGGGAGGGAATGAGCTCCCACTCTCACCCCACCGATAAGATCGCAGGATGCCAGAGTCTTCTATGGCAGCCGGGGGCCTAATAAATTACACCAGATCTGCCTCTAGTTAATGCCTGCTAGACCATGCAAGAGGCATGGCCTAGCAGATGCCTGTCCGTTTTACATGGACAGGCAGTAATACACTGCAATACAGGAGTATTGCAGTGTATTATAAAAGTAATCGGATGATCGCATAGTGAAGTCTCCCCTAGTGGGACTAATAAAAAAGTTAAAAAAAAAGTTCAACCCCTTACCGCACCAGGACGTACCAGTGCGTCCTGGCTAAAAACTGTCAAAGAACAGGGTGACAGAACTGTGCCGTCAACTGTTTATGACAGTTGATCGGCATAGTAAGACGGCAGGGGACCAATCACAGCGGTCCCCGGCCAGTGATTGCTGTGATTGGTCAGTCACAGCAGACTGACCAATCACAGCTCCCTGAGAAGGTGTATGTGATGGCGCTGGCTCAGAAGCTGAGCCAGCGCCATCACCACCGGGTGTCACCTAGGCTCCGACCCGGCCGATTAACTCCTTAGATGCAGTGATCAAAGCGATCGCTGCATCGAAGTGCCTTCTAGCCTGTCGGCAACCGTGATGGTTGCCACGGGCGCGGGTGTCAGCTATTTGTCACAGCTGACATCGTGCTCTAACGCCAGGACCGCAGCTAGGCTCCGATCCGGCCAATTAACCCCTTAGATGCAGCTATTACTGCATCTAAGTGATTAGATCGCAACCTATTTGCTAATGGCAACCATCGGCACCCCCGAGAGGTTCTGATGGTTGCTATGGCAACTGTAGACTAACAATCGCTTCCTAGTACGGAAGCCTATTAGGCCCCACCGGGAGGCGAAGCCTAATAGGCTTGCTGTCAGTGAATAGCTGACAGCTCTAATACACTGCACTATATAGGTAGTGCAGTGTATTAGAATAGCGATCAGGGCTTCATGCCTTCAAGTTCCCTAGTGGGACAAAAAAAAAGTTAAAACACGTTAATAAAAATGTTGTAAAAAAGTAAAAAAAAATAAGTTTCATGTTAAAAAAATACTATAACAGCCTTTTTTCCTATAATAAGTCTTTTATTATAGGAAAAAATGAAAAACATTTAAAAAAGTACACATATGTGGTATCTCATATCACGCTATTTTACCCGCACAGTGAACACCGTAAAACAATTTAATAAAAAACTATTCCAGAATCACTGTTTGTTAGTCACTACCCCTCGCAAAATAGAATAAAAAAAGGGATCTAAAAGTTGCATGTACCCCAAAATTATACCATTAAAAACTGCAGCCCGTCCCGCAAAAAAAAAGCCCTCCCACAGCTTTTTTGATGGAAAACTAAAAAGTTATGGCTCTCAGAATATGGTGACACAAAAAATAAATTACTTGAAACAAAAGTGATTTTATTGTGCAGACGCTGCAAAACATAAAAAAACTATATCCATCTGGTATCGCCGTAAACATATAAGCCCGCAGAATAAAGTTAAATTGTCATTCATAGCGCATGGCGAACACCGTAAAAAAAAAAGAATAAAAACCATCAGAATTGATGGTTTTTGGTCATCTTGCTTGCTAAAAAAAATGAAATAAAAAGTGATAAAAAAAAATCGCCTGTACCCCAAAATGGTACCAATGAAATCTACAGATTGCAATGCAAAAAATAAGCGCTCACACAGCTCCAGTGGAGAAAAAATAAAGTTCTCGCTTTCCGAATATAGCAACGCAAAATGTGGAGTGTCCAAAAGTGGATAACATCTGGCACCATTTATCAATGCGACACTGGCCACAGATCTATGAAATATAATTTATTTACCCCATTATTATACCCTCTTATTATGCTCTGATGTACCCTGCACAGATTACATATGCCCCCACATTCTAAACTGAAATACCAGCAAAACCCCAAACAAAACTACCACTAAGCAAAATCTGCGCTCCAAAAGCCAAATGGCGCTCCCTCCCTTTTGAGCCCTGCAGCATGCGCAAACAGCAGTTTACGTCCACATATATGGCATCGCACAACCCCGGGAGAATCTGCTTAACAGTTTGAGGTATTTGTCTTCAGTGGCACGAACTGGGCACAACATATTGTGCACTAAAATGGCATATACGTATGGAAATTTGCAATTTTCACTTTGCACCATCCACTGAGCATTCATTTCTAATAGAAAAAAACCAACCTGTGTGGTCAAAATGCTCACTACACCCCTTAATAAAATGCCTTCAGGGGTGCAGTTTCCAAAATGGGGGTTACTACTTGGGGGTTTGTTTTATTATTTGACCCCAGAGCCCTGCCATTGTGGGCTAATGCTGCGAAAATCACCAAAATAGACCTCATATGCGCCTTTCACTCCTAAGCCCTGTCATATGTCCAAGCAAATGATAAATGCCTTGAGGGGTGTAGTTTACAAAATGGGGTCACTTCTCAGGGTTTTACACTCTACTCTGGTACCTAAGGGAGCTCTACAAATGCGACATGGCGCCTGTACACCAGTCCAGCAAAATCTGCGCTCTAAAGGCCAAATGGCGCTCATTCCATTTTGAGCTCTGCTATGTGCCCAAACAGCAGTTTAGGGCCACACATGGGGTATTACCGTGCTTGGGAGAAATTGGGTAACAAATTGTGTGTTGTTTTTTCTCTTATTACCCCTTGTGGAAAAAAAAAATTGGGTGCAAAACTAGATATTTTTGGGATTTTTTTTTTCTTCATTTTCACTGCCTCATGCTAATACAATCTATGAAACACTTGTGGGATCAAAATGCTCACTACACCCCTAAATGATTACCCTGAGGGGTGTGGTTTCCAAAATGCAGTCACTTCTCAGGGGTTTCTACTGTACTGGTACCTCAGGGGCTCTGCAAATGCGACATGGCGCCCAAAAAACAATAAACCAAAATCTACATGCCAAGTAGCCCTGCTGCCATGCTGAGCCCTGCCGTGTGTCCAAACAGCAGTTTATGACCATATATGGGGTATTGCCGTACTCTGGAGAAATTGGGTAACACATTGTGTGTTGGTTTTTCTCCTATTACCCCTTGTGGAAAAAAAATTGGGTGCAAAACAACATATTTTTGGGAAAACAAAAATGTTTTCATTTTCACAGCCTCATTCTAATACAATCTATGAAACACCTGTGGGATCAAAATGCTCACCACACCCCTAGATGGTTACCCTGAGGGGTATAGTTTCCAATATGGAGTCACTTCTCAGGGGGTTTCTACTGTACTGGTACCTCAGGGGCTCTGCAAATGCGACATGGCTCCTATAAAACAATAAACCAAAATCTACATGCCAAGTAGCACTGCTGCCATGCTGAGCCCTGCCGTGTGTCCAAGCAGCAGTTTATGACCATATATAGGGTATTGCCGTACTCGGGAGAAATTGGGTAACAAATTGTGTGTTGTTTTTTTCTCCTGTTACCCCTTGTGGAAAAAAAATTGGGTGCAAAGCTACATATTTTTGTTAATTTTTTTTTCCATTTTCACTGCCTCATGCTAATACAATCTATGAAACACCTGTGGGATCAAAATGCTCACTACACCCCTAAATGATTACCCTGAGGAGTATCGTTTCTAAAATGGAGTCACGCCCAAAAAACAATGAACCAAAATCTACATGCCAAGTAGCACTCCTGCCATTCTGAGCCCTGCCGTGTGTCCAAGCAGCAGTTTATGACCATACATGGGGTATTGCCGTACTTGGGAGAAATTTCTTTACAATTGTTGGGGCGCTTTTTCTCCTTTATTCCTTGTGAAAATGAAAAAAATTCAACGTTTTAGTGGAAAGAATGTAGATTTACATTTTCACTGCATAATTCCAATAATTCAGCAAAATAACAGTGGGGTCAAAATGGTCACTATACCACTAGATAAATTCTACGAGGGGTGTAGTTTCCCAAATGAGGTCACTTTTGCAGGGTTTGCACTATTTTGGCCCCTCAGTGGTTTTGCAAATGTGACATGGGGCCGCAAACCATTCCAGCAAAACATGAGCTCCAAAATGAAAATGGCGCTCCATCCTTTCTAAGCCCCGCCGTGTGTCCAAACAGCCGTTTATTACAACATATGGGGTATTGTTGTGCTCAAAAGAGTATGCTTTACAAATGTTGGGCTGGTTTTTCTCCTTTATCTATTGTAAAAATGAAAAAAATCTGAGCTAAATCTACATTTTATTAGTAAAAATCGAGGTTAGTAATCATCCCTGCCGGTGGTTGATGGCCATCGTAGGGGGATGACAGAACGCCGAGGTGAGGGCAGGGAACCACAACGGTCATCGCTCTGGTGTACGCATTTGGTTTAAAGATACCATTTGTAGGTGACCAGGCGACCGCCGGATCGAGGTCATTAGGTCGGGTAGTTTGGAAGCCCGAGTTGCTGTGTGCCCCAGGGCTGGTGACCCTGGGGTGCCCTAACTCACTGGGGGTGGGATCCCACTGAGTGAAGGCACATTTGCACGCACTCTCTTTCACGCTATATGAGCACACACCTTTATTCTCCCGGCCTTCTGGCTGGGAGATGAGGAATTTTTTAGACCTGGCGGATGTCCAGGCTGTATCACAGCGCACATCCACTTATTTAATTTTGTTTTTCACTGTGTGTTTGTCACGTTTGTCACAGGATTTCGGATGCGGTGCCCTTTTGGGACCCTTCCAAGGTCTAGGGGGAAAATGTGTGGCCTTCTGGTTCCTTTTTCCCCTGCAACCCGGCCTCCCTTCTTCGGAAGGGAGGTGCAAGTAGAAATACTTTTCTGGACCGTAATTTGCCTCCTCCACCACCAGTGAATGTGCAAGGTGAAGATGAATATACTGTTAAAAAGATCTTGTACTTCAGTATCAATCTGAATAAGCTGCAGTACTTGAACCAGTACAAAGGATATGGTTTTTACAAAAGTTCTTTATCCGAGGTATTCAAAAAAGTAAGCCCAGAAGACATCCTGGAAGAAGGGGAGTACTGTCAGGATTTGAATCCAGAAACTCCTGTGTCCCAGGCAGCAGTTCTTCTCACTGAGCTACTGGTGCTTCTGGACAGCTCCAAACGCCAAATCTATTGTCTAGTTTTTCTTGATTCTTGCCTCTTTAGATTCCATGAATGATTATCTGATTTGCCTCACCCTTTTGGCTTCCTTTATAAATCAGGCCCTTGCACTTCCTCCTTGCCAAACTATTGAGCTTCCTGCCTCTAGTCTAGTTCATTGCTAAGTTATTTTACAAACTATTGCTGCTTTTGTGTTTCGAACTTGGATTGTTTCCTGACCACGTCTCTGCCTAATGCTACAAACTGTTGCCACTTATCTGTCACTGAATCTGGACTGTTACTTCACTGCTCTTGCTTTTATCACCAAGTTTCCAGATTGTTTCAGCAACTGGACTCCACATATAATCCAGCACTGCTACAAGAGATCTATTTATTTGCCATTTTGGGTCAGTATTATGACGGAAGTCCCACCTTTTAGCTGTGGGATTGTTTTAATAATGCTCATACCGAGTAGCAGAGCACTTCAAGTTCCTTGCTGTTGACCTGCAAATAATTTATCTGTTTACTCCCACTGCTGAATGAAGAAGAGTTGAAGAATAGAGTTTAAAAAATAAAATTATATGAGGAAACTGCTATTAAGGAAATATTCAGATATAGTTTTAATATAGTTTTAATATTACAATTTGCAAAATTATTTCTTTAGTACTTGAGGAATACAGTGTTTATTGCTACATTAGCACAAGGACTAACCTGTATCTCTATTACAATATTGCACTCTATGTAAAAGAATGATTCAGGCAATTTAGTTCTCTGGACCTGTCCATACTATAATAATATTTTCTTAAAGGAATTTTCCCATTAAGCTAACCACTTTCCATATTGCCTATTATGGCATATGGACATCATATGCCCTAATCATATGCCCCTTTCCAATCCCTATCCCCCTATGAACCAGGGCAGAAAACTACTCTTTAAAAGTTACTCCCTTTCTCGTGGACCTAGCCTGTCCATGTATTACATGATCAGCCATTCATTGGTATGTAATACTATATATAGCTAAACAATACAACAATAGTCATAATAGCTGATAATAGGGGGCTCCAGGAGTCGCTGAGCCGTCTTAGTCCTGAGAAGGGGTTGTTGTTGTGAGCCAAAGCTTTTAAGGTATTTAATTGGTTGGAAGGGTACTTCTTTTTTATAGTCAGTTGCTCTATTTATTATGCATTGTGGCTCCTGCACTGACTGACTGACTGATGTGAGGGTTAGTTGTTTGAAAACTATCATGTTATTCACATACATTAAGCTGGTGAAAGAGTCATTATTAAGAAATAAGCTAAAACATAAGAGAGAATGAGAAATGAGCAAAGAAGATCCAAAAACATCAACAGACAAACTGACAAATATGATTCATCTAGTTTAATATTATCGGGTTCTTACAGGTATTTCATTATTTTGTATTCTGACATAGCAATCCGTATCCAGAATGTGATATTACTTTGATAGAGACATCTTTACCTCTAAAGAGACTCTATAGATATTGATTAATGTGCGTATTTATGACCCAATCACAGATTTCTCACTATGATGCTACAATATCTCTCCCTGACAATAACGACAGCATGTAATTAAGGTACAAAATAATTTTAAAATCACACACCAAGTCACGCAAGAAATGCCCCATAATTAATCCCTAAAAATCAATAGAGATAAAATGTGAGACTTAGAGAATTGATTGGAAAGCTCGGATAGAATGTGTGATATTTCATGGCTGCGGTGTAGTGTAAATAGGCAATAACACCCAACAGAGTATGCATTTCGAAAGTCATAATGCACTAGAATGCACAGTGCAGCAAGAAAAGCTCTGAGCCCCAAGTGTCCTGTAAAATATGAAGCAAAGTGCCAGAGTGCCTTCAACCATCAAGGAGTTGCCGTATTTCATTATTATTGCATTCCCTCAAAGTGCACTTGTGCTATTATAAAATATTTTAAAGCATAAATAACAAAAGGGATATTTTATTATCTCTAGGTACATCATCCGGTTATGGTACATTTAAAGAGCAGATCAAGTCTTTTACACAAAATGGTCTTCCACAGCAGACAGATAAGAACAATTACATCTGAGATGTGGATGATTGAAGCTGGGTTGTCTGAAGCGTTTAATAAATATTTCTGTAGTTTTCTCAATACAAGCAAGAATGGGTTTACTCACGGCAATGGGGTGCTATAAACTTCAATCAAAACATCACTGAAATGTACAAGCCATGTACAAGGTAACTGCATATGTAGCAGAGATGCATGGTTTAATTTTACCTACAGTCCGAAGAACAGAGTTGTTTTTAAAGTTGATCTTTTAACTCTCCTGACAGTAAATTACGTGTACTCTCATAATATTAGAATTCTTGGGCATCTTTCTTAGAACTCTACATTGTGCTGTTCCTTTGTTATTCCTTCTATAAAATTGAGAATAAATTGATAACTGGGTGTTACCAGTTGGGGGTGTGTCCGTACACAGTCTGACACTGTCCATTCAATGCTGACAATTCCAGACTGTGTAGGGACCCGCCCCAATGGCAAGGGAAAGGTAACACCCAGTTGTTAATTTATTCATGATTTTCCAGAAAAAAATAACAGAGGAACAGCATAATGCAGAGTTGTAAGAAAAATGCTCCAGATTTGGTATTTTACGTGGAATACAAATATTCACTAAAATGAAATATCAAGTATATGACAGATCCTCTTTAACTCCTTCCCAACTGCCAACTATCTTTTGACGTCAGGAGGTGCAGGTGCCTAGTCTACAGAGACGTCTTGTGGCGTCGCTGTAGATGGGGCCGATGAGCGCTCTTGTGAGGAGCTGTAACTTACAGCTCCTAATCTCAGAGCAGCCACCTGAACACAGGTGGGGTCGGAAAACATACGGACCCCAGCTGTTTAACTCTTCCGTCCGTGACCGCGGCATGATCAAAGTGAATTCCTCTCTTTGATCGCATCACCGGAATTCTATTGATGCGATAAAACACCAGGGAATCCCTCTGCAGTCAGCGCTGGGGACCTACAAAGGACCCCAGGGCTGTCTGTTCCGTTTGCCTGCTGTTCGGACACATTATGTGCTGCCGTAACAGAAGCCTGTGTCATAGTGACACAGTGTAATGTATTAAGAATACACGAGTATGCTAATACATTATAAGTAAAAAAATAAAGTTATAAATAAAGTGGGATTAAATGGGATTAAAAAAAATGTAACAACAAAATAAATAAATAAAAAAAGCCTACAAAAAAAGTCATTATTTTGCATAAAATATATTTTATTGCCCCCCACATTACATAAAACAAAAAACCTACACATGTTAGGTATCTACATGACCACAATAACCTGAAAAAATTAATTTATCAGGTTATTTAGTGTGAAACGTGAACGGAATAAAAAATAAACAAGAAAAACAATGCCTAGAATTGTATTTTTCTATATTCACGCCGTCCAAATTTTTTTTTTTACCCCCAAACTGCATGAAAAAAAATACACTATTTCTCTCGCATAAAACAAGGCCTCATACAGCCACATCAATGAAAAATAAAAAAATTATGGCTGCTGAAAGACAGAGAGGGAAAAATTTAGCTGGTCATTAAGGTCTTTTCAGGCCCGGTCATTAAAGGGAAGTGTCATGAAATAGTTTTTTTTTATCATATTGCTTTTAGTATGATATGAACATAAATTTTATTTATTTGTGTTCTTGTGTTCTACTTTTTACTTTTTTCTTACTTTTACTTCTCTATGGGGGCTGCCATTTTTTTTTCATCTCTGTTTGTGTCGATTAACAATACATACAGAGATGGTATACGGCACATACAACCCCATAGAGAATGCGAACGGGAGCCATTCCATTCACTGCAGCGTACGCCGTCTGTGTGGGAACGGCGCATGCGCCGCTCCCACACAGACTAAAACGAAGCTCGTTAGTAGAGCGAAATCCAGCGCCATTTTGATGTGGACCGGAAGCCGTTGCCAGACAGTAAGATGACGGCTTCCGGCTATATGTTCAAGGAAGCAAAGACGCAAGGAATAGGAGCGGAGGCGGCAGCGGCGGCAGGAGCAGGTAATTTATGTTTTTGTATGTGATGTATGTATTATGTTCATGTATGTTCGTGTTATACTGTCTGATTAGCACTGTATCTAATCCTCCTACACTGTGCAGTCGCTCAGAAAATGGCGGCACACAGTGTATGAGGTTTGAAGTTTCAAACCCCTCCTTCTCCTGGCACTAGCCAGAATAAGGGAGGGGGGATTGTGTGAGGACACTAGAGCGAGTGTGTCTACCCCAAATAAATCAATGAGGTTGCTTTACCACATTGACCATGCTGCAATTTTGGGAACTGCTCCCTCTAGTGACCAGCACATGGAAATGTTATAAATTAGAATCTAATTTATAATATTTCCTGACTTGTGAAAAAATAAAAAAAAATAAAACAATGTGCAATCACTTAAATAATAATTGTTGAACTAAAAAAAAAAATTTCTAGCGACACATTCCCTTTAAAAGGTTAAAGCGGTCTTTGTCTTGTACTTGTGCATTCCCCTGTTGCTGAGCTATGGACCCCTCTTTATTTAGCAACCAATATGCAAATGACCCGCTGGCTAGCCAAGTGGGTTTGGCCGCCAGCAATTCTCAATGGGCGGAGCTACCACTGAGCCTCTGACGCTGATCTATCAGCGTGAGGCTGTTTCCTAAAGACATTCCTATGCCAGCTTAATCGCGTGAAACCACGCTGGCTGAAGACTGACTCACGCGATGATGATGGTCTAGGACTGGCGAATAAAAAATGTGCCATGAAACATGTTGCAATCATGTTAATAAATGTTAATAAATCTGACCCTTTATGTTATTATATTATTAATAATATTATACTATTTGGACACTGTACACAGGTATGGGGATTGAATGGCCAATAGCAACATTTAAATAAAAACATTGAGGCAACAAAAATTGTGGGAAAAGAAACCACTTCAGACCTATTTCATCTGGAACGAGCCTTGATGCCTGCATACCTACATACATACCTGCATACATACATACATACATACATACCTGCATACCTACATACATACCTGCATACATACATACATACATACATACATACATACATACATACCTGCATACATACATACATACATACATACATACATACCTGCATACATACATACATACATACATACATACACTAACTTCTTTATATATGCACTCATACAATCAGAGGCGTAGCTAGTTTCTCCAGCACCCGGGGCAAAGATTCAGTTTGGCGCCCCCCCCAAACTCTTTCCCGACATCTCCTTCCCCCTCGCTATGTTTGTTTTCTCTACCAATCGACGTGTCATTTCTTTTCCACATTTCTTTTTATGTAACGCGAGCATAAAAACATTTGTACATTTTACAAGCAATATGGTTCTATACACAACACAAGAACCAAGCTCAGTACATATATACAGCACCAGCACAAATACAGCTCAATTTAGTGCAACCCCTTCCGTATAGGTATGTACGGCGTAAAACTACAGCTCCCAGCATGGCCCGAACAATGATAAGGATATGCTGGGAGTTGCTGTTTCACAAATATAAATATAATCATACCACCATCTCACTGCAGATCATACAGTGACTACATTACTGATTAGAGGCAGAATGAACATTTACATTAGGTGACTCACCGGTGACGTCTCAGATTCTAGTTTTTTTTCTCCATCCGGTCCAGACCTCTATGATGACTTCTCCCGGTCACAGCCCATTTCTGCAAATAGCGCCATACACTGCACCTCTAATTATAATAGCACCATACACCGTGTCCCACACAAACACACTGTGCCCCTGTAGATAGTGCCTGCCATAGAGCCCCCTGTAGATAGTGCCCCCCATATAGCCCACCCCTGTATATAGTGTCCCACAAATAACTCCCCCTATAGTGCTCTACAGATAGCCCACCCCTGTATATAGCCCACTGTAGATATAGCCCAGCCCTGTATATAGTGCTCCACGTATAGCCCAACCCTGTATATAGTGCTCTACAGATAGCCCACCCCTGTATATAGCCCCCATGTAGATATAGCCCATCCCTGTATATAGCCCCCCTGTAGATATAGCCTACCCCTGTATATAGTGCTCCACATATAGTCCACCCCTGTATATAGTGTTTCACAGATAGCCCACCCCTGTATATAGCCCCCCTGTACATATAGTCCACCCCTGTATATAGTGCTCCACTAGATAGTCCACCCCTGTATATAGTGCTCCACAGATAGCCAACCCCTGTATATACTATATACAGGGGTGGGCTATCTGTGGAGAACTATATACAGGGGTGGACTATATGTACAGGGGGGCTATCTACAGGGGTGGGCTTTCTGTGGAGCACTATAGGGGGAGCTATTTGTGGGATACTATATACAGGGGTGGGCTATATCTACAGGGGGGCTATATACAGGGGTAGGCTATATCCACAGGGGGACTATATCTACAGGGGGACTATATCTACAAGGGGACTATATCTCCAGGGGTGGGCTATATCTCCAGGGGTGGGCTATATCTACAGGGGTGGGCGATATCTACAGGGGTGGGCTATATCTCCAGGGGTGGGCTATATCTCCAGGGGTGGGCTATATCTCCAGGGGTGGGCTATATCTACAGGGGGACTATATACAGGGGTGGGCTATATCTACAGGGGGGCTATATACTATATAGCCCCTCTGTAGCTATAGCCCACCCCTGTATATGGTGCTCCATAGATAGCCCATCCCAGTATATAGCCCCCCTGTAGATAGACCCCCCGTAGATAAAGTCCCCCCGTAGATAAAGCCCCCCCAGTGTAGACAAAGTCCCCACTCCGTAAATAAAGCCCCCCCCGTGTAGACAAAGTCCCCCTTCCGTAGATAAAGCCCGCCCCCGTGTAGACAAAGTCCCCCCTCCGTAGATAAAGCCCCCCCCGTGTAGATAAAGTCCCCCTGTAGATAAAGTCCCCCTTGTAGATAAAGGCCCCCCCCCGTGTAGACAAAGTCCCCCCGTAGATAAAGTCCCCCTTGTAGATAAAGCCCCCCCCCATGTAGACAAAGTCCCCCCCGTAGATAAAGCACCCCCTCTGTAGATACAGCCACACACTTTTATTACAATTAAGTATATCCAGGGGTGGGCTATATCCAGGGGTGGGCTATATCTACAGAGGGGCTATATACAGGGGGACTATATACAGGGGAGGGCTATCTACTTGGGGACTATATCTACAGGGGGCTATATCTACAGGGGGGCTATGTCTACAGGGGGGCTATATCTACAGGGGAGCTATATTCAGGGGTGGGCTTTATCCAGGGTTGGGCTATATCCAGGGGTGGGCTATATCCAGGGGTGGGCTATATACAGGGGGACTATATACAGGGGGACTATATCTACAGGGGTGGGCTATATCTACAGGGGTGGGCTATATCTATAGGGGTGGGGTATATCTATAGGGGTGGGCTATATCTATAGGGGTGGGCTATATCTACAGGGGTGGGCTATATCTACAGGGGGACTATATATAGGGGTGGGCTATATCTACAGGGGTGGGCTATATACAGGGGAGGGCTATATCTACAGGGGGCTATACACTATATAGCCCCCCCTGTAGCTATAGCCCACCCCTGTATATGGTGCTCCATAAACGTCCCAAGAAGTGTCCTGCGTAAAAAAAAACGCAGCGAAAATAGGCCGTGTGGACATACCCTTACTGAACAAAAAATAAGCTTGCCATGACAGCCCTGCAGGTGTTCTTCTATCTAGTGAACAGACTCGAGTTTCCCACATATTTGGATACATTTTCCTTCATTTGTTTGAAGATATTGCCCGTCACTCCAGTATAGTTTATTTTTTCTGTCCACAATGACATCATAATGGCACAGATGCGGGACAACTGCTTCTTCAGCAAGATATAGTCATAAGTACAGGCAAATGTGTCTATAGCGACATGCATCCGTTATGAATACACGGCTTCACTTCTCTTCTGTATGCCACAGAAATGTATTAATGTGGCATATTTCTAACAAAACCTTCTACCACGTCTCCTCTATTTTATCTGGAAATGTAATGAGAGTTTGAAGAAAACATTCTATACCCATAGTGTCTGAAATAATACCCATTATATTTATTTTTTAACATTTTATTTTGTCAGCATGCTCACTACACCACTAAATGAATACCTTTAGGGGGTCTAGTTTTTCAAATGGGGTAATTTCTGGGTGTTTTTTTTTGTTCAGGCAGCTCAATGCATGATATGGGGCCTAGAATATATTCAATTGTGCCCTGAAAGCCAAAGGGTGCTTCCTCTCTTTTTGGCCCAGCCACACGTCTAGTAAGCAGATCAAGGCCACAATGGGGGTATTTTTGAACACAGGAGAAACAGGGTGATAGATTTTGGGGTGTGTTTCTTCATTCTCATGTTCGCTTTACAAAGAAATTGGTCTTTACAATGACAATGAATTTGTGGAAAAAGTGGATTTTTTTTTCACCTGCTTTGCATGAATTCTTACAAAAATACTGTGTGGTCAAAATACTCACTACACCCCTAGATAAATACATTAAGGCCCCATGCACATGAACGTGCTTTTGCTGCCGCAATTCCCCCGAAAATCCACGGGAGAATTGCGGCCCCATTCATTCCTTTGGGGCCATGCACACTACCGTGGTTTCCACGGTCCGTCCATGGCCCAGAAACCCGGACTGCAGGCTCATAGCAAATAATGGCCGCGGCCATGTGCACGGCCCGCGATTTGCGGGCGTCTCGCGGGTGACACTTCGTGGCCACCCGACCCGAAAATCACGGCCGTGCACATGGCTACAGTCGTGTGCATGAAGCCTAAGAGGGGTAGTTTTCAAAATAGTGTCATTTGTGGGGGTTTCCATCATTCGGACACCTATGAGGCCTTGAAAACCTGGCTTGGTGCAGGAAAACAAAACGTACTTTAACCCCTTAGTGACCAACAATACGCCTTTTAATGTTCGTCACTAAGGGGCCTTAGGCTAGGCTGACGCCTTTTCACTTTCGCCTAGTCTAAGTCCTGCACGGGTCTCCCGTGCAGGCTGGAGCCAGGGCTCAGCTGTCTGATGACAGCTGAGCTCCTGCTCCAACGCCCACGATCAAAGTTTACTTCGACCGCAGCCGTTTAACCCGTTAAATGCCGTCGCGGCATTTAACTTTGTTTACAGAGGGAGTGAGCTCCCTCTGTCACCCATCGGCGGCCCGCGAATGCAATCGCGGGTCTCCGATGGGTTATCATGGCAGCCGGGGGCTGGATAAAAGCCCCCAGGTCTGCTCTGGACATATGCCTGTTAGGACGCGCCGGAGGCACGTCCTAACAGATTGCCTGTCAGATTTACACTGACAGGCAATAATGCTCTGGTATACGAAGTATACCAAAGCATTATAGCAGTGATCTGAAGATCGCACAGTAAAGTCCCCTAGTGCGACTAATAAAAGAAGTAATCAATGTGAAATAAAGATTATTAATAAAAAGTACAGTAAAAAAATAATTAAAACCATTTTTTTCCAGAAAAAGTGGTTTTATTTAGTAAAAGTGTAAAAAATAAATAAAAGTACACGTATATGGTATCGCCGCGACCGTAATGACTCCATTAATAAAGTTAATATGTAATTTAAACCGCAAGGTGAACAGCGTAAAAAAAAAAAAACTATTGCAAAATTGCAATTTTTTTCCATTGCCCCCCAAAAAAGTCATAATAAAAATGAATCAATAAGTCCCACGCACCCCAAAACAGTACCAATCAAAACTACGTCTCGTCCCGCAGAAAACAAGCCCAAAAAATCACTACATTGATGGAAAAATAAAAAAGTTACGGCTATTGGAAAGCAACGATGAAAAAACAAATAATTTTAGTTCAAAAGTGTTTTTATTGTGCAAAAGTCGTAAAACATAAAAAAAGTCTACATATGTGGTATCGCCGTAATCGTACCGACCCATAGAATAAAGGTAACATGTTATTTACGTCGCACAGTGAACGGCGTCAATTTAAAAACGCATAGAACAATGGTGGAATTTCAGGTTTTTTTTTATAACCCCCCCAAAAAAGTTAATAAAAGTTAATAAAAAAATTATATGTACCCTAAAATGGTGCTATTAAAAAGTACAACTAATCCCGCAAAAAACAAGTCCTCATACTGCTATGTAGACGAAAAAATAAAAAAGTTAAAGCTCTTTGAATGCGACTATAGAAAAACGAATAAAATAGCTTGGTCATTAGGGCCTAAAATTAGGGCTGGTCACTAAGGGGTTAAAATTTATAAAATTATTATTCAATATGTAAGTCTTCTAAATTGCTCAAAATTTATTTTATTTTTTCAAAAGTGCTGCCAAAATAGAGTAAAGAGATGGTAATATACATTTAATAAAAAAAAAAAATGTACAGCATGTATGTACATATGTGACATATTGCAGTTCCAAATAGGGAAAAATTGTAATTTTTACAAAATTTCATCCATTTTTGTATTTTTTTATTAATTTACGCAAATCATATCAGTCTGCTTTTACCACCAAAAGCAAGTACAACATGTGAAGAAAAAACAATGTCAGAATTACTTGGATATGCAAAACTATTGCAGAGTTATTCTCTGATAAAGTGAGACATACCAGATTTGAAAAATCTGCCTTGGTCATTAAGGTCCAAACAAGCTTGGTCATTAAGGGGTTAATTTATTGCCTCATACAATAGGAGCAGTTAATAAGCCTGCACACTGGTGAAACTCAACTTATCTAGTTCCCGCGGAGAGTATCCGCCAAAAGCCGTGACTCCAGCCAATGGCTTAGTCCAGTTGCTTGGAAACCTGTCGCCTCCTCCTCTCCAGCGACAACCTCTGTCTTCCGCCGTGGCACTACTGTATCGGGCCATGGCTCTACTTCCTTAGTCAGAAGCTGAAGACTGATTGCCAGAACAACTAGTATTTGGGGATGATGTCAGTACCAGTGGCCTATATAAAGGGGACTACGAATTCTGCCTCTTGCCTGTAGATCAAGGTAAATTTTTTGCTTGGCTATTGTTCCAGTGGCTATTGACTCTGTTCTTGACTCCTTGTCCTGACCTTAGTCTTTTTTTCTGGTTTATGAAATACAGTGCCGTTTCATCCTCCAGCTTGCTGCATCCTGACTGCTATTCCATTGCTGACCCCTGGCTATGTTCCTAACTTTGCTACAAGTTCTTCTCTACAGCGCACCTGACACCAATCGGTGACCATTCTGGGGACCGCGACCTTGGGAATGTGACTGGGGTTAAGGGTGAAGAATGAGGAGATTGCAGTCTAACCAGTGCCAAACTAAAAATGGTTGAAAAATAAGATTTGTTTTGTGGAATGGCCAAGTAAGGGTCCTGACCTAAACCCTATCGAGATGCTGTGGCATGACCTGAAGAGGGCTATGCATGCAAGGCAGCCCAGAAATATTGATGAACTGAAACACATTTTCAAGGAGGAATGGTTCAAAATGCCTCCTCAATCTTATTTGTAGCTACAGGAAACGTTTGGTGGAGGTGTTTGCTGCTAAACAGGATCTACAGGTTATTAAATTCAAGGATTCACTTACTTTTTCTCCCTTCACTGTGGATGTTTACTCCATGTGCTCAATAATAGACATGAACAGTACAACTGTTTGTGTGTTATTAGTTTCGATTGTGTTTGTCTATAATTGCGACTTAGAAAACAATCAGACCACATTTTTTTTAGTAATCAATGCAGAAAGCCATGACATTTCAAAGGGTTCACTTACTTTTTATTGCAACTGTAGGTTCCATGCCCTTATTCATTTTACTGGAAAATTCTGGTCTGTCCATCACAAGGGTAATAAAATTAGGTTCTATACAAACCACATTCCGCTACTGTTCCCCAATCGACTAGTGATAGATCATAAACCACTGCAAAAAAGTCCTCCCATTCAACAAAATAATACCAATCAATACAACCCTGATTGCCCGCCACATGTGTAAGACCAAGGCTACACCTAGACATTTTGTAGTGTTACTGATTGCTTTTAACTCTTGAGCTACAGCTGCAGTCCAATAAATGCATTGAGTTAAAATCAACCAGCAGCACTACAAAAAGTCTAGGTGTAGCCCTGGCCTAAACAGATCACTAGAAATTAATGCATTAGACCACATTGGCATGCTGATTTGGACCAAAGTTGGGGTATCACCTGAAGTTTTATATGCTGCATAATGCATTTTCCTATTATTTGTTCACATGTGATAAAGTTGTACAGGGGCGTAGCTAGTAGGGGGCAGGCGGGGCATGTGCCCCGAGCGCAACGTAGAGGGGGCCAGCACCACCTCCTCCTGCACTATAATTGTACCTGTCTCCATTGCTGCCGGCCGGCGTGGGAACGGGATTAAGGTGAGTTTGAATAATTTTTTTTTTTATTGTAATAAAAAAGTGTGTGGCTGTATCTACAGGGGGGGCTTTATCTACATGGGGGACTTTATCTACACGGGGGCTTTGTCTACAAGGGGGACTTTATCTACGGGGGGACTTTATCTACGGGGTGGCTTTATTTACACAGGGGGGCTTTATCTACGGGGGTGTCTATCTACAGGGGGGCTATATACAGGGGTGGGCTATCTGTGGAGCACTATATACAGGGGTGGGCTATATCTACAGGGGGCTATATACAGGGTTGGGCTATACGTGGAGCACTATATACAGGGCTGGGCTATATCTACAGGGGGGCTATATACAGGGGTGGGCTATCTGTAGAGCACTATAGGGGGAGCTATTTGTGGGACACTATATACAGGGGTGGGCTATATGTGGGCACTATCTACAGGGGGCTCTATGGCAGACACTATCTCCAGGGGGCACAGTGTGTGTGTGTGTGTGTGTGTGTGTGTGTGTGTGTGGGACACGGTATATTGTGCTATTATATTTAGAGGTGCAGTGTATGTCGCTATTATATTTAGGGTTGTAGTGTGTGGTATAATGATAACTTTATCTTTATTTATAGTTGTAAAAATGTTGGAAAAGTGAGAAGCTGAAGACATCTGAGCGGCAAACTGCAGAAATGGGCTGTGACCGGGAGAAGTCATCATAGAGGTCTGGACCGGATGGAGAAAAAGAACTAGAATCTGAGACGTCACCGGTGAGTCACTTAATGTAAATGTTCATTCTGCCTCTAATCAGCACTGTAGTCACTGTATGATCTGCAGCGAGATGATGGGTGGTGTGATTATGATATGATTTAATTTTGTGAAACAGCATCTCCCAGCATATCCTTATCATTGTTCGGGCCATGCTGGGAGCTGTAGTTTTACGCTGTACACACCTATACGGCAGGGGTTGCACTAAATTGAACTGTATTTGTGCTGGTGCTGTATATACTGTATGTATTGAGCTTGGTTTTGGGGCTGTATTTATGTACAGAGCTTGGTTCTGGTGTTGTGTTTAGAACTATATTGCTTGTAAAATGTACAAATGTTTTTATGCTCGAGTTACATAAAAAGAAATGTGGAAAAGAAATGACACGTCATTGATTGGTAGAGAAAACAAACACGGCGAGGAGAAGGAGATGTCGGGAAAGAGGTTGGGGGAGAGCGCCAAACTGAATCGTTGCCCCGGGTGCTGGAGAACCTAGCTACGTCTCTGGAGTTGTATTTAGCCCCTTAAAGAGGCTCTGTCACCAGATTATAAGTGCCCTATCTCCTACATAATCTGATCGGTGCTGTAATGTAGATAACAGCAGTGGTTTTTATTTTTAAAAACGATCATTTTTGAGCAAGTTATGAGCTAGGTTAGATTTATGCTAATGAGTTTCTCAATGGACAACTAGGCGTGTTTTTACTTTTTACCAACTGGGCGTTGTACAGAGGAGTGTATGACGCTGACCAATCAGTGACCAATCAGTGTCCTACACTTCTCATTGTTCCAGCCCAACATGATCCACAGCACAGTGTGATTGTGCAGTGAAAGAAGCTGGGCTTGAACAATGAGAAGTGTAGGACACTGATTAGTCACTGATTGGTCAGCCTCATACACTCCTCTGTACAACGCCCAGTTGGTAAAAAGTAAAAAACACGCCCAGTTGTACATTGAGAAACTCATTAACATAAATCTAACCTAGCTCATAACTTGCTCAAAAATGATCGCTTTTCAAAATAAAAACCACTGCTGTTATCTACATTCCAGCGCCGATCAGATTATGTAGGAGATAGGGCACTTATAATCTGGTGACAGAGCCTCTTTAATAACCATGCCCGAAAAGGCCTTAATGACCAGCATTTTTTCGTTTTTGCATCCCTGCTTTTCAACACCCATAACGTTGTTATTTTGTCTTTGACATGGCTATATGGGGCCTTGTATTATGCAGGAGAAATTGTATATTTCTTTCTGCGTGGCTTGGGGTAGAAAAAATTGACTGTGTAATTTATAGAATTTATTTCTGCAGAGTAAATATAGGAA
Source organism: Rhinoderma darwinii (assembly GCF_050947455.1). Lineage (NCBI taxonomy): Eukaryota > Metazoa > Chordata > Amphibia > Anura > Rhinodermatidae > Rhinoderma > Rhinoderma darwinii. The sequence continues at coordinate 561,433,567 of NC_134687.1, read as the reverse complement.
AAAGGGATTTTCAGCATTGTATTTTGGGGTTTATTTGGACCTTTTTTATTTTTTATGTAACTTTTTTTATTAATCCCATGAAGGTATAACTTTATTTACAAGTTTATTTTATACCTATAATGTATAACCACACTCCTGTATGCTAATACATTACACTCTGTCACTATAACACAGGCTGCTGTTAGGGCAACAGATATTGTGCCCTAACAGCAGGTTTATAGAACAGACAGCCCTGGGGTCCTTTTAAGGCCACCAGGGCTTACTGCAGAGGGTTCCCTCAGTCTCTGATTGTGTCACCAGGTTTCCGATGAAGCGAACGAAGAGGAGAGTTCCCTTTGATCATGCCGCAGTCACGGACCGCAGCAATCAAAGGGTTAAACAGCTGGTGTTGGAGTTTTTCCGATCCCAGCTGTATTCAGAAGGCTGCTCTAAGTACAGGAGCTGTTAGTTACAGCTCCTGTTTAGAGGATGAGCACTCAGAAGCCTTTTCTGCAGTGGCAAGGTCGTGACAGAGTCGCTGTAGACCGGAGACCTGCACCGCCTGTTGTCAAAAGACAGCAGGCAGTTGTTAAGGGGTTTAATAAAATGTTGAGTTTCTCTAGAAGATCATTTAAAGGGAATGTATCTTTACCAAAGTACATATTATTTAAATCAGGTTTTTATTATAAGCATATATTTATTTTAATTGTCTGTTTTTTAATTTTTTTTTGTTTTGTTATTATCCACATAAAAAGAAATACAATACTGGACTGATGCTTCCTGTTTTCTACAGCTCACATGCCAGCTTTGCTGTATAGACTGGAAAAGCATGAGCAGAGTTATCTCATTATCATTAGAGAGTGGACGAGTTCATGACAACTCTATTGTACTGCTGGATGCCTAGATAAGGCAGGATAGTTTTACACACATATAAGGCACTGCATTCATCTCCCCTGTCACCCCCTAGTCTCCGGGTAGGGGGCTGTAATCTATCACTTCATGGAGACTGTAATAATCTATGACATTTTTATGTCAATTGAGTCTAAAAAGTGTTTTACACTGGTTGATTATCGGGCAGACAAGCGTTCATATAACCCTCGTTGCCGATAATTGCCGTGTGTAAACAGGGCAGTGATCAGCAGATGAATGAGCAAACGCTCGATCATCTGCTGATAGTATAATTTTAAAAAAGTAAAATATTATCGTTATCAGCAGCACATCTCCCTGTGTAAACAGGGAAACACGCTGCCGACATGATAATAATGGATGAGGACGAGCGATCGGAGTAACGACCGGTCGTCCCCATCCATAGCTCCGTGTGACCAGGAGCAAACGAGCGCCGATCAACAATGTCTCATTGATCTGCGCTCTGCTCCACCGACTGCTTATCAGTGGGTGTAAAAGGGCCTTAATTCATTGCAGCTGCCATAAAGCACACCTAGCATGCTACCCTGTATGTACAGGCAATACAGGAAGAGTGTGCATGCAATATGGCCTCCCCGAGGAAAAAAAAAACAAAAAAAACAAACAGTTACATTAAAAAAAAAGAACAAAACATTATGTTTCTTTTACAGACTTGCATTTAATTAATAAAACAACAATTATTTACATGACACATTCCCTTTAACATGTTGTCTCAAGTCAAAAATATGTTTACAATTTATTTCAGTATGAAAATATACCAATATTTTGTGGCAAAAAGTGGCTCATTTAAATTACTTCTCTTTCTCTCTCCACTTTCAGACTGTTGGGGTAGGCATAAAATTTGTCTAAAACACATAAAACATTTCATGCACACCAGTTACTCTTTTTGGCGCATTTTGCTCACGGAATTTCTGCCGTTGTGCAGTTTTTGGACATGTATGTAGTTTTTTAAAGAACTGCATGGGTACTTTAATAAAGGGAGATAGAGAAAACCTGAAAATAATATGGACAATTGCTAAGGTCGGTAAACACAATAATCTCAATGACTATAAAGTGTAATGAAAGGGATAGGGTCAGTGAAGTGGAAAACAAATATTGTTCGTTAATATCTGTGAAGACACCTAATAGGAAAAACAATAGTATTGCTTTGGAGAAGGAAGATCAATATTTAAAGGGTAATTACTTTAGATTCTAATACAAGAATTTGATATCAACCGCATGGCAGATTTTGAAAAATATAATGGGAAGGATGGATTGGGAATTGATGTAATACTGTAACAGATATTAGGCTCAATTCACTTTGCATTCTGGCTGAGAATTCAGCGTATTCATTGGAAAATGTTCCTGATATATATGTCTAACATGCTCATAATCATTTTTCGGATCTACTTTGCCTATATACTGTGTTACCTTTTTTTCAACTGTATTGAAAAGCAACTGCAAAAAACCCCCAAAAACCTAGACCGCAAGATAAAGCTGTACACCATTGCCTTCATTAAAAGATAGGTATCCTTGATTTATTATACAAAACGTAGGCCAAAGTAACAAATTTTGACATAAGATTGACCCACAGATTCGTTTCTATGTGTGTGTTTTTTTTCTGGTAATGGGAAAGGGACCTAACAGATCGGAGCATGCTGTAAATTCAAAACTAGTCATTTTAAATATCTAAGGAGATGCACTGGGTACAGCCTTATATTTAATAAATCTATATTAATCTGCAGCTTCATGGTCTGCAATTCAAATTTGAAAAGCAATATTTTCCATACACTTTGGCATGTAGGTGCCCAATAGTCCACTACTTTTAGTAGCAAGAATGCAAAAATATCTCAAAAGCAGTGTAAAAAGGTAGGTTAATGTAAAACATCTGGAAAGCAGTGTAAAAAGGTGGTTCAATGAGAGTCAATGGACATTAGGAGAAGACTGGGGAAATAAGGCCTCATGCACACGACCGTGTTTTTGCGTCCGCAATTCAACCGCAAATCCACGGGTAAATTGCGGACCCATTCATTTCTATGGGCCCATACACACTATCCGTGTTTTCACGGCTCTCCGCATGTCCGCACATCCGTGCCGCAGAAACTACGGACATGTCCTATTATGGGCCGCAAATGCGGTGCGGACATGCCAATAGAAGTCAATGGGCCCGTGGAAATTGCGGATACACCGCCGTGTGTCATCCGCAGTTTGCGGATTGTCCGGAAGTGTTGCTAGGCGTCGACCGGGAATGACTTCTGTCGTCGTGAAGTCTGGAGAGAGTGCATGAGAGCAGCAGAGAGCAGCAGAGAGCAGCAGAGAGCAGCATGGCTTCAATAAACGTAGAGAAACTAATCATCCTGGTCCAGCACAAGCCCTGTCTGTGGAATAAGCGGGTGGAAGATTATGCAGACAGGAATATGAAAGATCTTGCCTGGCAGGAGGTCTGCAGTGAGGTGCATCCTGAGTGGGAGAAGGCAACTAAAGTGCAAAAGAAGCGCATGGGTAAGTTTCACAACTTGATGCTGTTTCTGAGTACTCCTGTCATGTCATAATGACATGCCTGACGTTTTGATTGTTGGCAGTTGGATCACCCACCAATCGCTGAAATGAAGCTGCAGAAGTGCACGTGAGATTGTGGGGGTCTCATGGCTCTGAACAGCACCGATCAAAACGTGACATGTCACTATGAGGGTATGTTCCCACACACTAATTACGTACGTAATTCTGTGGTGTTTGAGCTCTATTACGCACGCTAAATACGCCGCAATAGCGTTGACAATACGCAATAGCGTTGACAATGCCTTTACGGCTGAAATTACGGGTGATGTTTTCTCCTGAAACCAGCAACGTCATTTCAGCCGTTACGGACGCTGTCGTGTGTGCACATGGAAAACGTGGCAAGTCTGCTGTAGTTTCTGCAACGTTGGAATTACCTGTCAAATATGCAAATGTAGGTGCAGATTTGTTGCGTAAACAACAAAAATTTGCAGCATCATTTTCAGATAATAAACAACATTTCATAATCTCTAGTAATGTACTCTTCTAAAATGTTGATCTGTGATTGGTTTATTTTATATCATAGTCGAAAACGTCAAAACACGCTGGAACACGTGCCGAGACCAATTCAAGCGTGAGATTAATGACAAGGGGAAGAGCGGAGACGGACGTCTGAAAAAAAAGCCGTACATGTACACCAAACAGCTTTCGTTTCTTCTTGATGTAATGCAGGTTGGCCCGTAAGTATTGCTTATATACTTTGATCATTGTAGTCTGGCCATGTAGCCAGTCGTGTCAGTACCGCTGTAGCAGCCGTAGCGACTGCTACGGGGACCGCGGCATGAGGGGACTCCACCATGTCCCGAGGCTCCGCTAGCAGCCGCTATGACGGCTACAGCGGGACGCAACTGAACACTACGGCTGAGCAGGGAGGTATCTCCCCGCTCTGACATTAAACAACAGACATGTATCCCCTAACCACTGAATAGGGGATACATGTGTGATCGCTGGCATTGACAGGGAGAACGGGGGACAGAAAGTACCCTGAACTTCTCCATCCCAAACCTCGTACTTTCGCCACCTCCGTCAAAATGAATGGAGCCAAAGTCGTGCTTGTGCGCATACATAACCAGCGCTCCTTTCAATTTTTGGCAGATGTGCAGACGGCAGAACTTAAGCGAACTTTCAGTCCCCCCTTCACCCTATCGCTGCCAGCGATAAGGCATGTATTTGTAGGACACACTATAGGTGGCATTTGTCCGTGGGGCGGGGAGGTGGGCCTGTATGGCGTTAGCGGCATACAGCCCCCTCACTAGATAACGCCGTACAGTCCCCCTATAGATAACGCCATATAGTACCCCGGTAGATAATGCCATACAGTGTACAGTGTGGGGCTGTATGGCGTTATCTACAGGGGTGGGGGCAGGAAAAAAGGCACTATCTACAAGGGGGGGTGACACCCAGTGGAGGGATGGCCCCAGTTAAAACTTTGCTATGCGGCCCTGTCTTTCCTAGTTAGGGCTCTGCATGTAGTGATGCATACATAGTTTATTTGCCCAGCTGTAGACATGACGTTAAATTACTACAAAAATTCCCTAACATTATGTTTTCATTTTCAAACAGAACCAAGGATAATCTGGAGGAAGAAGAAGACTCTGATGTGACTCAAATTGAAGAGCCTGACGTAGCTTTGGGGGCTGGTAGGTCCACTTCCACTCCTGTGACAGCAGAACCAACAACAGAGGATAATCCAGTGTGTGCCGCGGACGAAGAAATTCTACCCCGAGGTAAACGTCGACGTTCTGCCAAAGGTCCAACACGTACAGAGCCAAGGCAGGAAGTCGACTTGCGCGTATTAGAGCACTTGGAGAGAAGAGCTACAGAAACGGAAGAGGGCACCTTCTGTCGCGCTCTCTCTAATATTCTTAAAAGAGTGCCAATTTCCAGACAGATAAGGTGCCAAACAGCACTAATGGAAGTCGTGGAAATATTTGCGACACATCCGGACCCACGTGCAATGCATCAGGCCATCGAGTTTCATCGACGGGGTTGTGATGCAAGCACCTACAACTCTGTCCCTCCAGCACCTGCAGCAACCGCGCAAGGCATCCAGCATCCGTCATATGTAGACTCAATGCCGCTATTCAGTCACGATCGTTCAGTTTATGGCATGCCAGGACCTTCTCAGCAACAGTATGGGCAAATGCAGCAGGGGGAGGCAGTTCCACGACCACATCATGAACCTGCACCTTCGCAATCATTTTACAATTTATAATTTAGTTATATAACATAGTTTTGGTAATGTTTGTTGACACTATTTTATGCAAGAAATAAAATACGTTTCTAGTTAAATTATGTGTTTGTCTTTATTATTATTGAAAAACATAATGAGGTATTGGTCTGCATTTCTGCCAAATGAAAATAATCGTTTTTTTTTTTTTTAATCAAGAATTAAAAAAAAAAAAACAGAAATACATTAGCTCGCAACCCGCGTCAAGGGTCCTCATTCTCTTGCGAGTCCCTACTCTACCTACTACTGCAACTTTAACTACTAACATTTGTAACATAAACCGGAAATACAACAGTCCCTCTCACATTTTAATTTGGCAGACAAAGCACATCCCTTTGCCAAGGAACGGCTCCCTCAGGTGATACAAAATAGTCTGTATACAAATTACGGGCTGCCAGTCCAGACACTCCAGGTCTTCTATGTGGTGTGTAGTCCAAAGGGATGTAATTCGTAGAGAAATGGTTCAGCTCTGCGTCCACTGCCGACTCATGAATCCTCAGAAAATTGTGGAGGACAACACAGGCTTGGATAACCTTTGTCACATTTTCAGGATTCAACTGAATGGAGCTCTGGAACACACGCCACTTGCTGCTTAGAATTCCGAAGGCGCACTCCACATACCGTCTTGCACGTGTAAGGCGGTAGTTAAAAATGCGCCTCTGTTCATCTAAGCCACGCCTAGGGAATGGACGCATCAGGTGAGGGGACAGTCCGAAACCTTCATCACCCACAATGACAAAGGGTGCTGGTGGTCCTGTAGATCCTGGAAGCTGTCTAGGTTCCGGAAGGTCGAGCTGGTTAGATGCTAGCCGTTCACCCATTCTGGAAGCCCTGAAGATGCCAGCATCCGCAGAGCTTCCATAGGCCCCAATATCGACAATTATAAACCGATAGTCACTGTCAGCCAAGGCCAACAGCACCACCGAGAAAAACTGCTTATAATTAAAATATTGAGACCCTGAGTGAGCAGGCTTTTTTACGCGGATGTGCTTACCATCCAGCGCACCAACACAGTTGGGAAACTGTGCTGATTGGAAGAAGCCATCGGCAATCCGAATCCAGTCCTCTGGCTTGGGCTTTGGCATAACTGCTGCTCGAAGTTGCTGCCAGATGACTTCGCAGGTAAGCTTGACAATCTTGGAAATAGTGGAGCACCCCAGCAGAAACTGGAAATGTAGGGAGGCAAAGGAGTTGCCGGTAGCAAGAAATCTGTAAAAAAAACAAAAAACATATATATCAAAATATGCACAGACAGGAAAAATATCTGCAGCACGGTGGCAAGGCGTCAATATGACCAGGGGACAACTATACTAATATTGTTTGCAGGGTAGAGACATGTCGTAGAAGGGGATTTAGGTTTTCTTACCTCAGAGTGACGATCAGGCGTTCCTCTGGAGAAATGCAACGTCTCATGGTGGTGTCCTGGAAGATCAGTCCAGGACGAAGGTCCGCCAGCAGACGATCAAAACTTTGAACGGACATACGGCAGTAGCTGAGGAACTTGTCCGGGTGCTGCCGCAGGTCAGAGTACAGCATGTTGAAATGCCCCTTCCTAAGCCGTTGTGAGATAATGGGGTGAACCCAATATCTCCTCCTCCTCCTCGGTTCTTCGTCCAGCATTGGTGGTTGCTGTCCAAATCGCCTGGAGAGGAGCCAGTGCAGGAGTACATCATCCACATCATCAGAAGACATGTTCGCAGTGAGTAAAACTGTCAAAAACCACAGCTATATCAGCAGCGCAATCTCACTGAACTCGCACAAAGCAAAGATCAGGGAAAATGCAGCAGGAAATGGCTCCAGAGCGATCATGTGACCTTAAAGGGGGTTTGACCAAGCTTTTTTTTTTTTTTTTTTTTTTCATCCGCATTTTTGCGGATTACATACGGATGAACTGCGGACTACATACGGATGAACTGCGGATGACATTCCACGGAACACGGTCCTGGAATTTGCGGACCAGAATAACACCACGGTCGTGTGCATGAGGCCTAAAGTATCCTACATTCCTGAAAATCCAATAACCTGACATTTTATCCATACTGACCATCCGGAGACTGTATATAGCAATTATCATATAAATGGTGAAAATAATCCCCAGATATGCCATTTCAGTGCCAAAAAGGTTGTGCCCAGTTTGCGCCACTGGAGACATTCACCCCAATAATTGTTAAAAGGGTTTTCCCGGGTATGGCAATGCCATATATGTGGAAGTAAACTACTGTTTGGCCACGGTGTAGGGCTCAGAAGGGAGGGGGGAGTGCAGTTTGGCTTTTGGAGTGTAGATTTTGCTTGGTAGTAGTTCTGTTTCGGGTTTTACTGCTATTTCAGTTTATAATGTGCGAGCATAATCAGGTGGTAAAAAAAAACAATAAAATAATCCATAGATGTGTGTTATGCTGTGAAGCAATCCTTTCTGAACAGGCCAATGTCGCACTGATAGACGGTGTCCTTTCTTTTGGGATGCAAATTGACCAAAAAAACTGCAATTCTGACATAGTTTTTTTTGTTTTTCTTTATATAGCGTTCACCATGCGTTATAAATGACACGTTAACTTTATTCTGCAGGTCAGTACGATTCCGCTTTTTTATATTTTACAACTTTTGCACAATAAAATTACTATTGTAAAAAGTATGTATTTTTTCTGTAGCTATGCTCTGAAAACAATAACTTTTACATTTTTTCGTAGACGGAGCTGTATGAGGGCTTGTTTTTTGCGAGACGAACTGAAGTACCATTTTTGGACACATGCAATGTTTTGATCACTTTTTATTCCAATTTTTGACCAAAAAAACAGCAATTCTGGCATGGTTTTTTAGTTTGTTTTTTTACAGTGTTCACCACACGGAATAAATAATAAAATATTTTTATAGTTCAGGCCGTTTTTTTTTTTAATGATAAAGGGAAAAAGTTTTATTACTTGAAACTTTTATTTGTCATTTTTTTTTACCTTTTTTTCACTCTTTTTTTTTAGTCCCATTAGGGGACTTGAAGGTCCATCACTCTGATTGATGTTCTAATACATTACACTAACTGTATAGTGCAATGCATTAGAACTGTCAGTCGTTCACTGACAGCAAGGTGATTAAGCTCCACCTCCAGGCGGGGCCTAACTGACTTACATAACTGGCAGACCGGAAGGCCATTTGCTACAAACCACTTAGATGCAGCAATCACTTTTGATCGCTGCATCTAAGAGATTACTGCCCTTCAAGGGGCCTACTCGGCCACCGGGTGCTGACGCTGTCGTCATTGTTCCTCCAGGAGTGGAATCCCCGGCCAGAGTGTTGCGGTCGGGACTCTGCTTCTAGAGGGAGCCCCTGTTTAGGAGGGACGTAACTACCACCCGCCGTCATGGCCACACTATGCCCAGAGGCCACGCTAGCAGCCGCTATAGCTGCTATAGCGGTAGCGACACCACATTCAATAGTATATGCGTTACCTTAGGACGCAGATACTATTGAACGCTATTGCCGAGCAGGGAAGTAGCTCCCTACTCTGCCATTTACTAGGCTATAGACTACCAGGCAGAGTGCTAATAGCGCCCTGGGGTTGTCGCTGACATCACTGTCCATTTATGGACAGTGATGACAGTCCATATATGTACAATGACACCAGGAGGAGAGAAGGAGTCCCAGACAGAGCGCTAGAAGTGGATTTGCTCTGGGACTCCGTCTCTGGGGAAGCCCCTGACATCACTGTCCATATGTCGGAAGAAGAGCAGTGTCCCAGGCAGAGTGCTAGAAGCGCTCTGCCTGGGACTTTGGCTCTGGTATTGCCCCTGACATCACTATCCATATGTGGACAGTGATGTCATGGGCTTCTCCAGAGACGGAGTACTGGAGCAGAGCCTTTGCTATTGCTCTGCCCATCAGCACATCAGCTCTGCTCCGGACATCACTTTCCATATATGAGCAGAGCAGGAGTCCCAGGCTGAGTGCTAGTAGCGCTCTGCCCGGGACTATGGTTCTGGGGTTGCCCCTGACATCACTGTCCATATATAGACAGTGACGTCAGGGGCTCTTCCTGAAGCGAAATCCCCGGCCAGAGCGTCGGCAATGCTCTGGTTGGGGATTCCACTCCTAGATGGAGCCCTAAAAGCGCTACCTACAGGGAGGTGGGCTGTGTGGCACTACCTGGGAGGGGGCTGTGTGGCACTACCTTGGAGGATGGGCTATCTGGCACTACCTGGGAGGAGGGGCTGTCTGGCACTACCTGAGAGGGGGGCTGTGTGGCACTATCTGGGAGGGGAGCTGCATGGCACTATCTACAGTGGGCCCTAAATTTATGGGGATACAAACTGGGGGCCTAACTTTTTTTATGGGGGCATAAACAGGGCTTAACTTCTATATGGGGGCACAAAGTGATGTTTTGTGCTATTTTACTGCCGCCGTGAGTTCCCCTGGAAAGGGGCCCACTAAGTCTGTGTCACCCAAGGGCCCACATAAACCTGGAGCCGGCCCTGCACTCACAGCATCTGAGCCCCCGCCATCTACCTGCTGCTTCTGGAAAACTTTTAGGCTCTGCCTCCGGGCGGGGCCTATGAGGCTTCCATACTCGACAGACTTGGAGGCCAGTGTTAGGCCACTGGTTGCCATTGCAATGACATTTTGGCTTTGTGATAGGGTTGCGATCATGCCAGTGATTGTCCCTGTTATTTACAAAATCACCTTGACGTAATAGTACCCCAAGGTGCTCGAGCTACCTCAAGTGCATATGAGATTCCTAGAGAGCATACGAGGCAAGAGGGGAAAGGTGGGCCAGCTCTGTTAGGGTGCTTTCCTGCATATTTCGTGTGGTTTGGCCTGACATGCTATTGTAGTTAGCAGGATTTTAAAAAATTCAGCCATAAATCAACCCTTTTTTAGGGCATACTGTACTGCAGTTTTTTTTAAACCGCATCGTGCACATGGTTTTGTCACAGATTTCAATGGTTTTTCACCAGTGATGGCATATAAAAGCCACTATAGTGTTTTCTATACCTATCATGTTTCCTTTTAGCTGATAAGTGAAGAGATAAATCACTGAATTAAACAACATTAATGCCTGTGACTCCAGAGAAAAATGTTATCAGTAATATCATATAATAGTATTTATGTCTCAATCTTTATTAGGAACACACTATTCTTCTATCCTTAATAAAGAAAATATATGGTAGAACAGTTTTTGTAAAATTGTGCTTGGAGAACTCTATCTTCTGGCTTCAGAGGTTACTCTGCCTACCATAAACTACTGTAATTTAACATTGGCTATTATAGTAGTGCACAGCTATGTGAGGAAAGGACCTGTAGAAAAATATTCTTTGTGTCAAACCTTATCTGGATTTGTTAATTTTAGTGACATAGCTGTATAGTTAGTTCGCTGAAGAAAGATATATCTGTCAGAGGTATTTGACAAAACATTGTAATGTTGGTGGACCCATTAAGAATCGAATGTGTATGGAGGTAGCTCGACATTCCCCAGATGCCCAATCTTTTGTTCCCCTATGATATAAGCTGTGCCAAATATGTCTGGCAACAAGCTAACATATTAAACCTATGGTAGTAAACATGCATGTTTAGTCAGTTTAAACATGTGTATCTATGGGGAAGTAAGGGGAGATAGTTGGTGGCTAAATGAGTGTAAAGGCTCTTTTGCACGGGCCAATGATTGGGCAAACGAGCGTTCATATTACGACGAACGAGCTGATCATATCGTTCATGCAGCAGAAAATATTATCATGTTTGGCAGCACATCTTCATGTGTAAACAGGGAAATGTGCTGCCGACATGATGGTAATACATGGGGACGAGCACTCGTCGTAACGATAGCTTGTTCCCATACATTACTGATCATAGCCTCTTGTGAAAGGAGCAAACGAGCGCCAGTCAACAAGCTGTCTCGTCGGTCGGCACCGGTTGTTATGACCGTTGTACAAGGACCCTTAGGCTACATTCACATGAGCGTGAAACGCGGGTAAATCTGGTCCGTGTGCTTTGCGAGTGGCATGTGTTTTTCACACACTTGCAAAGCACATTTTTTTTTTCAATGGAAATGAAGCACAAATCACGCACACCAAATGGATGTGCACATGGATGTGCATCCGTGTGCTGTGCGTCGTTTTCACGCACCCATTGACTTCAATGGGTGTGTAGGTGCATGAAAACACACCAATATAGGACATGCAGTGAGTTTAACGCATTGGATTCTCACTGCGTGAAAACTCCTGCGCGTGTGAACGGCCCTATTGAAATTAATGGGTTTGTGTGCTGTGAATGATTTTCACGCACAGCACACGGACGAGTTTTACCCTCTTCTGAATGAGCCCTTACAGGGACAGCTGCAGAAGTTGTTCCATGACAATGAAGTAACACTTCAAACTTTGGTATTAAAGGGTCTGTCTTACAAAGACAACCCCTGTCTATTTGACCTTTTAGATTATATGGAAATAACAGAATGGCAACTCCATTTGTTAGCCAGAGCGATAAGCCACTTTAAATAAGCATCTACTGCTGTGAGGACTAGACCTAGCTATGTGTTGGAAAGTTCCCCATTTCAAAACTCCCCCATTTGTGTGGCTGTCCACAACATTCCAAGCAATGTCGGCTGATCACCAGGGTGGCTTTCTTTTAAAAAGGGGTTGTCTTTGTTGACGTAATTATATATTAGACTGAAATTTGTACTGGGTATGTCAACCGATACCCACCCTCCAGTGATTTTATCCAGGTTTAAGTCATGTTTTATCGATATATCGAGAGAGGAATAACACACAGACGCTGATGGTATGCTTAAAATACTCCTCTGAGGTTTATTGCCAAACTCAATTACAATAATATCATTCAAAAGGGGTGTAGGCTTGAGGTTAACCAATCAGAGGCAATGTGACAATAACTCTAATTCAGCCAATAGCATACAATGAGAATATTTTATATTTGAGCCAATCACAGACACGCATTACCCTTTAAAATATAATATTATAATTTCATTATATGCTGACGTCAGTTTTGCAGGTGGGTTATTTCTCTTGGCAAGGATATAATAGATTGTTCTTCTAAGATGGAGGAGTTTTACTCGCATACATATGTGAATGTGTCTCCCCTTCTTATCCCACTCCCTCCGCTTTTCTTCTTTCCACAAGCTTCGCATAAGAACCAAGGCCAAACCAAATCCAAAGATAACTTAACTTAGAAACATACAAAATCAGCATTAATATACTTATCTTAAAGGACCAATGACTTTCTTACTTACTACAAAAGAAAGAAGATGGAGACTCCTGGCGAGATGGCTGCTGCACAAAATGAAAATTCACTGAAGTGATAAATGAGTAAAATTTATAATTTTTATTCCATAGCTATCTAAAAACAGGGGTACAATCACCACTGTGAAAAGCCCAACCGTGTATTTAAAAACGTATTAAACACAATACTCCCAGTCCTAGTTCGTTTGCGAATGCCGCTGACATCTATGCGTGCATGCTTCCGTGTTGTGCAGTAGAATACCTGCTGCTGAAGATATATCGCTGGCATCTTGGCCAGACTGACAGACCCCTGATGATAAGTATAGAAACGCGTAGGGTCGGGTGAAGTGAGGGAATTTTGCGTAGGGGGCAGTGGCATTGTTGTGCATCTGTACATTGGGAGAATCTGGTGCGGTTAACGCAGGCTCCTGTGTGAACGAGGGTCCAAACCACTGCTTTACCAATGTTATACGCTGATTCCATATTTTGATATCTCTGTTTACATACCCAGTCACAAAGGGTTCGCAAACGAACTAGGACTGGGAGTATTGTGTTTAATACGTTTTTAAATACACGGTTGGGCTTTTCACAGTGGTGATTGTACCCCTGTTTTTAGATAGCTATGGAATAAAAATTATACATTTTACTCATTTATCACTTCAGTGAATTTTCAAATGTTCATATTTGTGGGAGCACAATATATATCGTTAAAATACAGTGAATTACTGCTGCACAAAATGAAATCATTTAAACATTATTTTAATCATTTTCACATCTTGATGAAAGAGATGTCGCCTACTAGAAATACTACAATAAATAACTAATAACTAAGCAGCGCTATCATGAGCCCCCAAGAGTTTTTATAGAAATACTTCAACTGCCACTACTGGTCACCACAGATATTGGGAGAGATTTATTAATACTGCACGCTGTCCGAGCCAGTTTTCCCCTCGTATGTTGTTTTCCACCATTTTTCTAATAAGAAAAGTGGTTAATAAACTGGATAAATAAGTGCAGCTCTGAAACCCCATCCACTTCCTACACATTTGAAAATGTCAGAAAATGTGGAACATGGACTTTATAAATATGGTGTTCAGCCTGAAAACCATAGTGTTTAATATATTTATACCAGAAAAAAAATTATTCATGTATATGCCCCATTCTGACTTTGATGTGTAGTTGGTGTGGTATGGGGAGAAAAACATAGCAGGCATCACAACACAGTGGTAAATGTACATCAGCATGGGAAAGTTATTTTATTGTTTTATGGGAATATTTATAGACGTCAAAGAGGGGGAACTCTTAATGGCGGAGACACCACTCTATGGAAAGGAGCAGAGATAGTCTAGCAAGCAGCGGGTCTCACTCTGGTAGACTTGGTCAGTCATCTTCCACCATGCCTTACCACATTTCCTCTCCCCCACGTGCTCGATCCGAGATCTTTTTTTGCCAGGGGTCTCGGGAGCCAGACTTGTGGTGAATAAATAATTTCTATGGCAGCTTTCATATTAACTCCTTTCAGCAAATGGATGTACTATTATTATTTACTTAATTGCGGTCACCTAAATTGTGGTCCCCTTGTAAACTCTGATCCTAGCCATTGAACCCATTAGACACCGCAGTCAATAGTAACCACGGGATCTAATAATTTTGACAGAGGGATGGGGCTATCTCTGTCAGCCATTGGAACCCTGCAACGTAATTGCCAAACTAGCCATGCTTAAGATGTCCACATTACAACCTGAACGAATGCATAGAGCCTTCTGTAAGATAATGCTACTTGTATCCAATCTGAAACCTGACAGTACCTATCCACTGACCCATTTATTTTTTCCTAAAGACTTTCAGGTCTGCCATAGGTACAAGCCTTTTAGATCATAAAAAAAAGGTGGCCACCAATAAAATAAACCCATGTTTTCATAAAAAAATATGTTATTGTTCAAAATTAGCAAACCATGAAAAATAGATACATGGTATCGCTGAAATTGTAACAACCCATAGAATAAAGTTAACATATAATTTATACAAAATGGTGCTTGACGTAATAAAAAAACAATGGCGGAATTTCAGTTTTTTTTCCCATCCCTTCCAAAAACAAATACAAGTACAAACAAAATACTAAAAGTTATACAATAAATGTATCCCAAAATGGTGACAATAAAAACCTACAAATTGTCAGCTTGAAGTGAGCTTGGTAATGTCTCTGTGTTTTGTTAGAAGACACAGTTGTGTGCCGGTGCACTGGAGCAAATGACCAATATTTTACAAGACAGAATAAGTCATTTGAGCCCTAAAAGATACTGGATAATAGTCCATAGACAATAGGGTTAGGGTTATACCTCAGCTTTATACCAAGTAGTCCAGCAAAGATACAGTTTTCTCCCGTGACGGATTTTCAGATGTCCTGGAAACCAGAATCAATAAATTCCACATGTCATTTTTACTTTCCCGGGTATGAGTTGATGTTTTTTTATTTTTATTTTTTTTGCATTTTTTTACCTACCCAGCTTATTACTTTAATTAATAATGTTACTATAATGTTATATAACACTTCTAGTACCAAAACTAACAACAGAGTAAAAACACATCAACACAAACAGAACTCGACATGTATTCCAGTCATTATTTCTTGTGCTCTGATACAGGCCTGTGTGCACAGCAAGATAACAATTCTAAGGACGCCGTACAGAAGAAAAAAAAAGAGTACCTCCAGTAACAGATGTGAAATTATAT
The DNA here is from genome assembly GCF_050947455.1 of Rhinoderma darwinii. NCBI lineage: Eukaryota > Metazoa > Chordata > Amphibia > Anura > Rhinodermatidae > Rhinoderma > Rhinoderma darwinii. The sequence goes on along the minus strand of NC_134687.1, from coordinate 561,417,952 downwards.
TAGATAAATATAATCATTAGTTTCAGTCTCACCCTGGTTAATTAGTTTGTGGAAACGTGCAACCATTATTCATTAGATAATTCTTCACACACTGATTAGAGAGCCATGTCCAATCGAGGCCTACTGAATCTGGAATCGCCAAGCTTAGTGTGATCCGAGCAGAGCTACAACGATGGAAATAAGGAACAAACTGTTCATCTCAGGATGATTTTGTTTCAATAAATAGAGTAAATCAATAGTCAGTGGAGTGTGAACGACATTTTGCTGAGATATAATGCCAGTTTGGGGATGATTTGCCATGGTTTGTGGGGAAACAAGGGTGCAGAATAGGAAAGTAATAAAAGAAAATCAGGCTAGTAACTCTCTTGTTATTACACCGCCATGTTTGCCTGTAACAGACAGCTTCATACGGCGGCAGGATATCAAATCAAATGAAGGGTAACTACAATTCCCCCCTATTTAATTATTACATTTCAGCACTGTTGTTGTAGCTGATTATGCCAATCTCACATCAAGTCTTGTGGTAAATCAGTTCTGTCTCACTCTGACCCCACGTTACAACAGATAAGCATGTCTTAAATATCCTGCAATACAAACCCAGTCATCCATGTTTTATCTACTGCATAATCCATGGTTTAGTAACACCAACATGAGCTACACTTCCCATGATGATCAGTTAAAAAATACATGAGTGCGTGCAGTTTTTATTTTAACCACATAGAGTGTTGAAGCTCAGGGGGTTAACATAAAAGTATTACATTAGGGGAGGATAGAGTCTTCACTACTATTTGGTACCCCCTGCCCCTGCTAACCAGACACTGACTGTTTAGAAATATTAGGGACATTTATTAAAATTGGCATTTCATACGCCAGTCTTAATCTAAAAATAAGCTGGAGTAAGATGCGCCTAATTTTTTAAGAGGTGCTTCTCGGGCCAACCATGCACCAAAAAGTCAAATTTACGCCAGCTACGAGTTGGAGTAGATTTGCATTATAATTTATGCCAATTTCTGGTGTAACTTATACTAAATTTGTCAGTCTGTGGGTGACTCTGCCCCATTCTCTAAGCTCCACCTTCTTTTTAAAAAAGTGTCAGAGGCGGTGTAAAATGTGAAAATTGGGACAGACAAAAATGGATACAGTTTTAAGATACGTGAAGATTATGATTTTATTTTCTTAGTAAGACAGGCAGAAGCAAATGCCTTCAAGCTTTAAAGAGGCTCTGTCACCACATTATAAGTGGCCTATCTTGTACATGATGTGATCGGCGAGGTAATGTAGATTACAGCAGTGTTTTTTATTTAGAAGAAAGATCTATTTTCACCAAGTTATGACCTATTTTAGCTTTATGCTAATGACTTTCTTAATGCCCAACTGGGCGTGTTTTTACTTTTAAGGCCCCATGCACACGACTGTAAAAAAAAATCTGAGTTTTTGCGTACTTCAATTGCGGTCCGCAAAAACTGACCCATTCACTTCCATTGAATGCGGACACCTTTACGTATAGCTACGGATGGGTGTTCGTGCAGTAGAAATGTTCCAAAAATTATGGAACATGTCGGTTCTTTTGCATTTTGCGGGCCATGGCAGTCGGCGGCCGGCCGTGATTGCGGGCACGGCCGTGTGCATGAGGCCTGACCAAGTGGGCATTGTGGAGAGAAGCGTATGACGCTGACCAATCAGCGTCATACACTTCTCTCCATTCATTTACTCTGCACATAGTGATCTTGCTAGATCATGATGTGCAATCACATACTCACACTTTAACGTTACTGAAGTGTCTTGACAGTGAATAGAAATCACTTCCAGCCAGGACGCAATGTCTATTCACAATCCCGACACTTCGGTAACGTTTGTGTGGGATTTACAGTACAGCAAGCGTAATCTCACTGTAAACTGTCATTTACAGCAAGATCTCGCGAGATTACACTTGCTGTGCTGTGCGATGTCTATTTACTGTCAAGACACTTCAGTAACGTTAATGTGTGTGTATGTGACTGCACATAGTGAACAACGCAGGATCCCTATGTGCAGAGTAAATGAATGGAGAGAAGTGTATGACGCTGATTGGTCTCTCATACACTTCTCTCCACAACGCCCACTTGGTCAAAAGTAAAAACACGCCTAGTTGCGCATTAAGGAAGTCATTAGCATAAAGATAAATAGGTCATAACTTGGTGAAAATAGATAGTTTTTCTAAATAAAAACCACTGCTGTAATCTATATTACAGCGCCGATCACATTATGTCAAAGATAGGCCCCTTATAATGTGGTGACAGAGCCTCTTTAAAATGACTTGCGCAGGCAGGTGTGATCGATGGATGGATAGACATACAGATAGATAGATGATAGATAGATAGATAGATAGATAGATAGATAGATAGATAGATAGATAGATAGATAGATGTTGGAATGTGTTTATCAAATTGTGTTGTCTCTTATGTATTGCATATATGTGGGGTTGTCTGCCTCCATTGTTGATCTTGCACTCCTCCTATTCTGCCCTGGGTGATTTTAATTAGTTTAATGCTGGTTCCTACTATCCTCAGATATATGTAGGCTTAGTCCCAGTTCTGGGGGTATGAGCATCATAAGGACCCACCTTTATAGAGGTCGCCTTGTCATGTCAGGTGGGCTATCACAATTTGATCAAAATGTGCGCTAAGAAGTTCTCTATTGTAAGTAGATTCAGCTGCAATGCATATTTATTTATGTATGGTGTTTAGGTGGCATTAGTGTTCGCAGAGTGCTGTTGCCATTTTTAGATATTGTATTGTTTTTCAGTCTTAGGTTTCATGGAATTGCTATGAGAGCGATTCCCCGAAGGCTGCAGGAGACTGCCGGGAGTGAGGGTGCAAATGAATCCGCCACCTCAAATCTGTCACAGCTATGATCAACAGAGTCTAAGGCCCCTACCAGAGGTATAGGGTATTGTCAGAAGCTTGATCAAAACACCTGAAGAAAAGTAAATTACAAGCAAAGAACAAGTGGAGAAAGCCAGGTATAAATACTCCACCTTTACCTCTAATAGGGAGAAAGGGAGAAAGACAGAGAAGAGAGATAGACTCAAAGTAAAACCAGAACAGCGCAGAAGCTAGACCAGTAGTCAAGGCGATCTTAAAGGAACAGACGTCTCTTAAGATTAGGCTTCCTTGCACCTGTATACACGTTAGGTTTCATTTTGTTGGAATGTGCTGATTACATTTTGTGGTCTCTTATGTATTGCATATATGTGGGGTTGACTGCCTCCATTGTTGATCTTGCACTCCACCCATTCTGCCCTGGGTGATTTTAATTAGTTTAATGCTGGTTCCAACCGTTCCCAGGTATACGTAGACTTAGTCCCAGTTCTGGGGGTATCAGCGGCGTAGGGACCCACCTTTATAGATGTTGCCTTGGGCTCACACAATTTAATCCAAATGTGTGCTAAGAACCTTACTATTGTAAGTAGATTTTGCAGTAATGCAGATTTAATTATGTATAGTGTCTAGGTGGCATTAGTGTTGGCAGAGTGCTGTCGCCATTTTTGGATATGGTAGATATATAGATAGATAGATAGATAGATAGATAGATAGATAGATAAATAATTTACACCACCATATTATCCCTAGATTCAGTTACCCCTCTCCCACACACCAGCATTTGCGGCTTTCTGTGGCTCCAGGTCATCATGTTACCTTTCTTAATATCTTCTCACTTTTGCAACCAACAACAATTCTCTTTTCGATCAGTTACAGTTTGTATTCCAACCCAACAATATCACTGAAACCACCAATAATAAAGTCATTTTTTGGAACCGTAATATACCACAGAAATTAGTGTATGGGACATTACTGTTCTTGTATATTCCTTCAAATGCAGACAGAGGCATACAGAGGTTCTTCTATCGGATTCCGTACAAATGTAACAGAAAAAAAATCACGTTACATCGAATACCGTATGTACAGTGGCAGATCCTCATAAGGGCGATTTGGGCGGCCGCCCGGGGCCCTAGGCTCCCAGAGGGCCCATGGCCGCCTGGCCCATAACATTTATGCCCGGTGGCGTCACTAGCACAGGTGGGTGCTAGCGACAGCCACATTCACCTATATATGAGTCCTCAGGATGCAGATACAAATGAATACTATAGGCTGCAGGCCACGTTGGGCCTACAGCCTATACGGCGCTGGGAAGACTCCCTGCGCAGGCCGGCGTGATGACATCACTGCATCACGCTGGTCTGCGCAAGCGTCCTCCCTGTGGAATTGTACAGTGCAATATATTATTTTTTTGGAGGGAGACTATGTGGCAATATACAGGGGGTATTGTTGTGTAGCACTATATACAAGGGGGGCTGTGTGGCTCTATATACAAGGAAGGGAGCTGTGTGGCACTATATAAAAGGGAGGGGGCTGTATGGCACTATATACAATGGAGGGGGCTTTGTGGCACTATAAAAAATGGAGGGGGGCTGTGTGGCAATATATACAAGGAAGGGGGCTGTATGTCACTATATACAAGGGAGGGGGGCTGTGTGGCACTATATAAAAGGGAGGGGGCTGTGTGGCACTATATAAAAAGGAGGGGGACTGTATGGCACAATATACAAGGGAGGGGGCAGTGTGCCACTTTATACAAGGGAGGGGGGCTGTGTGGCACTATATACAGGGGGGGCTGTGCAGTGCTCTGACCATCGTTGGAACGGGGCAAGGTAAGTTCCATATTTTTTTTTGGGGGGGGGGACTATTATGTGGCAATATACAGGGGGTATTGTTGTGTAGCACTATTTACAAGGGTGGCTGTGTGGCACTATAAACAAGGAAGGGAGCTGTGTGGCACTGTATAAAAGGGTGGGGGCTGTATGGCACTATATACAAGGGAGGAGGCTGTGGGGCACTATATACAAGGGAAGGGGCTATATGGCACTATATACAAGGGAGGGGGCTTGGTGGCACTATATACAAGAGGGGGCGGTGTGTCACTATATACAAGGGAGGGGGGCTGTGTGGCACTACATAAAAGGAAGGGGGGGCTGTATGGCACAATATACAAGGGAGGGGGGCTGTGTGGCACTTTATACAAGGGAGGGGGGCTGTGTGACACTATATACAAGAGGGGCTGTGTGGCACTGTATAGCTGGGTGGCACTATATACAAGGGAGGGTGGCTGTATGGCACTTTATACAAGGGAGGGGAGGCTGTGTGGCTTTATATACAAGGGAGGGGGCTGTGTGGCACTATATACAAGGGAGGGGGGCTGTGTGGCACTATATACAAGGAAGAGGGGCTGCATTGGAACTATATACAAGGGAGGGGGGCTGTGTGGCACTATATACAAGGGATGGGGGCTGAGTGGCACTATATACAAGGGAAGGGGGCTATGTGGCACTATATACAAGGGAGCGGGACCGTGTGACACTATATACAAGGGAGGGGGACTGTGTGGCACTATATACAAGGGAGGGGTGCTGCGTGGCAGTATATACAAGGGGAGGGGGGCTGTGTGGCACTATATACAAGGGGGGCTCTATTGCACTATTTACAAGAGGGGGAGCTCTGTGTGGCGCTATCTACAGGGGTCTGTGTGGTGCTATCTACAGGGGGTATGTGTGGCGCTATCCACAGGGGGTGTGTGGGGCACTATCTACAGGGGGGTTTTGTGGTGCTATCTACAGGGGGACTGAGTGTTATGCTATCTACAGCGAGGCTGTGTGTGGCACTATCTACAGGTGTGTGGCGTTATCCACAGGGGTGTGTGTGTGGCGCTTTCTACAGGGGGGTTGTGTGGTACTATCTATAAAGGGTCTCTGTGTGATGCTCTCTACAGGGGGAGGTGTGTGGCACTATCTATAGGGGGTGTGTGATGCTATTTACATGGGCTGTGTGTGGAGCTATCTAAAGGGATTGTGTGTGATTCTATCTACAGGGGCTGTGTGTGGTGCTATCTACAGGGGTGTGTGATGCTATCTACAGGGGCTGTATGTGTAGCGCTATCTACAGGGGTGGTGTGTGTGATGCTATATACAGGGACTGTGTGTGTATGTGGCGCTATGTACAGGGGGCACTGTGTATGTGATGCTTTACAGTGTTTGACACAATTATATTCAGGGGCACAGTGTTTGCTGCTATTATATTTGGGGGCACAGTGTGTGGCACCATGATAATTTTATCTTCGTTTATAGGCGTGGAAATGTTGGAAAAGTTAGGAGCCGAAGACATATGAGTGGCAAATTCTGCAGAAATGGGTCATGGCCTGGAGAAGTCGTAATGAAATCTGGACTGAATGGAGAAGAAAAGAGGAAAAAAAACTACTAGTATTTTGAGAAGTCGTCACCTGTGAGTCACTGGATTAATAGAGAAACTGTCACCTCTCCTGACATGTTTATTATAGGAAATCCTTGCATTTCACAAAAGGTCTTTGTGCAGTCCAAGACTGAGGCTGGGTTCACATGACCTATTTTCAGGCGTAAACGAGGCGTATTATGCCTCGATTTACACCTGAAAATACGGCTCCAATACGTCGGCAAACATCTGCCCATTCATTTGAATGGGTTTGCCGACGTACTGTGCCGACAACCTGTAATTTACGCGTCGTCGTTTGACAGCTGTCAAAAGACGACGCGTAAAATTACAGCCTCGTCAAAAGAAGTGCATGACACTTCTTGGGACGTTTTTGGAGCCGTTTTCTCATAGACTCTATTGAAAACAGCTCCAAAAACGGCCGAAAAAACGGCGCAAAAACGGCGGGAAAAACGTGAGTTGCTCAAAAAACTTCTGAAAATCAGGTGCTGTTTTCCTTTGAAAACAGCTCCGTATTTTCAGACGTTTTTGGCTCAGCGTGTGAACATACCCTGATAGACAAATGCGTGTTACCATTCCCCTTGTCAGGAGGATGTGTCCCTGCACAGTGTGAAACGATCAGTATGTAGGGACACAGCCCTTTGACAATGGGAATCATAACACCCAATTGTTAATGCTTTCACAAAAAGGTAGTGTTAACAATAGTTATGGCCCAGCGGTGGAGAAGGGGGGGCTCAAGTTTGGGTAACAGCCCAGGGCCTATGGTCTACTTAATCCGCCACTGCGTATGTACGAAGGTATTCTCCACAGAAGAATTGTTTCTAGAGGAGAATAGCTTTGCAGACATGTCACCTAATAGAAGATGTATTGCAGCTTCTGTGCACTGCTATGCAAGCATGACACCTAACTGACATTATCTCATAACTCCTACTCCAAGACACATCCTGACCATGTCTATACAGTAACTACAGACTCTTCCTTCCCTGGGCATCACAGATGTAGTGCTTTTTTGGATTTCATCATACCTGGCTCAAATACTTCCTCCTCAGCCACTGTCTTTTGTTGTGTCTCAAGGCTCTGATATTTAGACATAAATATTTGATGATTTTCCAAAGATTTTAGGTTTGAGCAGTTCCACGTATCCATGCGAACACCTAGAGGTAGTCCCTGTTTCTTGCAAGTATGACCAGTTTTCAGTTACTTTACAGTAAAATATGACAGAAAACCTATTAATACCAGTAATGATCAATTTTCAGGCTGCTCATACTCCTAATAGCAGCGATTTAATTAATTATAATATATAAGGAATTGTTGTTTATGCAACCGCTGTATCATGTGTTCATGCAGCACTGTATTCTCCTCTACAAGTAATGCTTTTAGAGGAGAATTTCTCTGTAATACAGCATTCGTTAGAATATACCATGATTTTATTTGTCTCATGGATCATGGATATAAGCCTCCGTATGAAATGTGGCACACAGATGTACAGTATGGTCCCATAGTACTCTATGGGCCCCATATTATAGATCCATGAAACCAAGGGCGCACCAATAAATTTTACTTAGAGGGGTTCTTAAGTTGCCTGCTCTGCCGCCCTCCATTGCCGGTGGATTTCCAAATCCCTTTCTGTCAGACTCGGTGGCCACGTTGGTGTGCTCTTCTTCTCTTCAGGCTCTGCTGACTAGCTGTCTATCTGCTGTAACATTCTGCACCCTGGAATAAAGTCTATGAGTGGTGGAAAAATTACAAACTATGGTAACACACACACTATCAGCCACATAAGTAGTAAATGTAGGATCGGGAGACCAAACCTTAAATCTGACCCCAAAATAAATTCAGACCTCAGACCTTTATTTAGAACTCTGATCACACGGATAAAGAGTTTCTTCAGTTATAAAAGAAACTATTATAGTGCAAGCGTTTGCAATATAATCATTTTAATAAATCATTTTTTTGGGGTATATTGATGTTAAACTGCAACACAGACCGGCTGTGGTCTGTGCTGCGGGCTGCACATAAAACAGTTGGAGATGGCACATCCTGCTCTGCCTCCTAGGCAGTGGCGTAACTACCGCTATAGCAGCCGTAGCGGCTGCTACGGGGTCCGCAGCATGAGGCCCCACCCCATGGCCGGAGGCTCCGCTAGCAGCTACTATGGCTGAAGGGGTTGTTCCTACAAAAGACATGCATCCCCTATCCACAGGATAGGGGATACATGTGTGATCGCTGGGACGCCCAGCGATAAGGAGAACGTCCCCCGAAGTTCTCCATGACAAACCTCGGACTTCCGGGGTCTGTCTGCAGCTCCATAGAAATTACTTGCGCACCGGTCGCGCTTGTGCGCATGCGTGACCAGCGCTCCTTTCATTTTTATTGAACTGCGCAGACGCCGGAAGTCCGAGGTTTGTCATGGAGAACTTCGGGGGACATTCGATCCCCCGTTCTCCTTATCGCTGCCAGCGATCACACATGTATCCCCTATCCTGTAGATAGGGGATGCATGTCTTTTGTAGGACAAACTATAGGCTGTTTTTTTTTGGGGGGGGGCTATATGGCATTATCTACAGGAGGGTCTGTATGGCGTTATCTACAGGGGGGCTGTATAGCGTTATCTACAGGGGGCTGTATGTCGTTATCTACAGGGGGGATTTGGGGCTGGAAGACATTATCTACAGGGGGCTGTATGGCATTATCTACAGGGGGCTGTATGGTGTTATCTACAGGGGGGTTGTATGGCATTATCTACCGGGGAGATTTGGGTCTGTAAGACGTTATCTACAGGGGGTCTGTAAGACGTTATCTACAGGGGGCTGTATGGCATTATCTACAGGGGGCTGTATGGCGTTATCTACAGGGGGGATTTGGGGCTGTAAGACGTTATCTACAGGGGGGCTGTAAGGCGTTATCTACAGGGGGCTGTGTATGGCGCTATCTACAGGGGGCTGTGTATGGTGCTATCTATAGGGGGGTGCTGTGTGGTGGAATCTATAGGGAGGGACTATCTACAAGGGGGGGGGGGGGTTGTGTGATACCCAGCGGAAAGTTTGCTATGGGGCCCAGTCTTTCCTAGTTACGCCCCTGCTCCTAGGCTACTGTGTTTAGTGCAGGAGTCAGTGCCAGCATCCATATTGAAGACAGTAGCCTAGAAGGCAGATCAGGACGCTCTGTTTCCTCCTGTCTAGTACTGTAGTGTTAAATCAATATACCCTTACACAATGATTCTTATTTTATAACTAGAGGTGCACTTTAAATAAATTCAAATCTCAGACAAGGCCTCAAAATAAATTCAGACCCCAGACCAGACGTCTAAGTAAGACCCCTTAAATACATTGAACTCCAGACCAGGCCAGGCCTCTAAATAAAACAGACATCAGACCAGACCCCCCTAAATAAATACAGGCCCTAAACCAGACTCCCTAAATAAATACAGACCCCAGACAAGACCCCTAAATAAATAAGACCCCAGACACCTAAATAAACTTAGACGCCAAACCGGACTCCCTTAATTAATCAGACCCCAGGCTAGACCCCTAGATAAATCAGACCCCAAACCCGGGGTTCTAAGTGTCGGCAAGCTCATCAATTTCTATAATAAAGCAAGAATAAAATCTCCTTGACTGTGTTTTGCACGAAAGAAAGGGAAAAAAATAATTTTCCAGTATTCAAGACTCACATGTCAACCTTTACATTTAGATTAAAATAACTCTAGTTTTTCCACATAATTCAGAATGCATTAAACTAATTAAGAGCTAATTAAGAGCAGGTTTTGCTCGGCAGATCAGATTCTGCAGGGTTTAGTGCTGTTGCCATAGAAAGCAGGAGGTTGTATCATTTAGTTTCCAGTGAAAGAGCAGCTGTGCCTTGGCTATAGCCTCTCAAAATTACACATGGAGTAACCCCGCGCTCCAAAGAGAGAAAGGCTGTCAGTGTCGCAGAGACCATGTAATACTGTTGGAGAATGTCATTTTCTCAAGCTATTCATGCATGTTTTTTTAAGTAATTGAATGCTGGGATTTAAAGTCTTCATGACACCTAGTAAATGAATTTAACTATTTGGGTCTGCTGTTTTTTTTCTTTTTTTCCTTTCTTATTATGCTGAGGTTTTTTTTCTACCGTCATTGTAGCCAGTTAATTCTTGGCTTTTTTCCTTGTTAATAGCTGTGGTTAGATGAAAATAGAACGCTATTGTAAATAACTTCATATTTGAATCTACCTTTCTGGGCAAGAAGGTTGTTGCCATGGTGATGCCACAAGGCGGAAGAGGCCTTTGGACTGCAATGTAAACGAAATATACTACCCATAGGATCTGCAGGTGTATGTTTATGGGCTCATACACACAGCTATATTTTACCGCTCCGTACAAGCTCTGAGTTATATGAAGCTGTTATATGGCCCTTATAAAAGTCTATGGAGCCCTAATGCACCTCCCCATATGCATCTGTTTTCATACATACTCATACAGGGGAATATCTCTGAAATATCTCACCTTATTGCAGCACAAATTGTCTACGACACTATAGTACGGAGCCGCAAGAGCTCAGTGTACCATTGCACGGGTTTGATCTGCCCAAAGAGAAACAAAAACACAGTATATACTGTGATTGAAAAACATAGTAGGTCTTATCTGAAAGGCTATTGTCATCATTGGGAACCTCGAATTCGTATATACATAAAACCTCTATATAAGTGAAGTATACGTGTAGATTCAGGTTTCTCTTGCATTTGAGAAAACACAATTATTACTGTAGATGCCCTTGCCACCAGCCAATAACTCAACAAAACAGTCTTTAGTCATGGAATATTTTATTTGGACCAACTCCCAATAATTTAATTTTTTAAAATAAAATTATATCAGTTCCACCAACCTATCCCAACACCCCTAATGCTGCGAGTTCCCAGACAGCTGCTGGCCCATATATACGGAATCCTGTGCTTCACTCTCCATGTAGGACTGCACATCTTTTTTTTTTAGCAGATATTTTTTATTGAACATTTTGCATCCTATAACCAACAAAGACACATAGATGTAGTCACAAAAAGCAACATCCCAGACAATAACTCCCCCTCCCCTGTGAGAGATAGTCCATCATATCAATTATATAGACATATATTAATATTACAGAAGGACTGCAGATCTTTAAACAGAGAAAGTTCAGTGCAACAATGTACCACCCTCAAGTGATCCCACCCTGCTAAGCCCCAAAGCACTGGTTCAGCAAAAATAGTGCAAATTGTGCTACATTTAAAAATATGGTGGAAGTAAGATAAGAGATTTTGGCACAACTGATATGAATGTTAAAAATTGTTTCCCCCTGTGCCAAGGGTTCCTCTTCAGCTACAGGAGCCACTGCACTGGGTTCTGACGCCATCCAGCATTATGATGTAGCGTGTGTAGGCGCACAAACGATCCTGACACTGACAGCATTAGGACCATGCATGTGGCGGCACCTGGAGCTGAAGAGGAGCCTGAGTGCCAAGTCTGTCTGATCTGGGGTCTAAAATTGTTTAGGGGTCTATTCTGGGGCCTGAAATAATTTACAGCTTTGGTCTGAGGACTGGTTTTATTTAGGCGTCTGGTCTTGGGTCCATTACTTCAAGTTTTTTTCAGCTTCTTTTAAATATATCAGTTATATCGTCAGCTAACATTTTGTCCTCCCTCTCCCTGCTTTCAAACCCTCTCTATCACTAGATTGTGTCCTATATGATGTACTAGAGTCTCTACAACCAGGGCAAACAGCAAAAGGGAGATAATACAACCCTGCCTCTTCCCCACCGCTGAAGCAGAAATGACTCCCGATTAATAGTAATTTTAGTGACTGGATTGTTATACATAAGTTTTATCCATTTTTTTAATTTTTTTAAATGTGCACCAAATCCAGATTTTTCAAAAACTCCCCAAAGAAACTCCCACCAACGCAGGAAATTCTTTGGATACATCTAACAACACTCTTAATCTTTCCCCTCGCCTTCACTTGCAAGTTACCTTATAATTGTTTTATATTAGATCTTGAAGATTTTTCTGGTATAATCCCATATTGGTTAGGGTCTATAAAGGCATATATCTAATTTTTTACGTCATAGCTAAAACCTTGACCAAGTTTATAATATGGAAGTTTAGAAGTGATATAGGCCAGCGCATCTTTCCCCTCCTTTAGGACCAGAATAATAATCGCCTTGGTCTTAGAATCTTATTTATGAGTTGTTAAACAGCTATACTGTCAATTTATTTCTGCACTTGACCTGTCCATTCCCGGCGTTTTATTGCTCCCTGATATTCTGAGGGCGTTCTTCAATTCTAAAATACTAATTGGGATTTTTATCATTGATCATTGCTGTGGTGTAATAACTCGGAGGTGCAGACCATTCAGGTAACTTTGTGATTGTTCCTTATGATCTTTGTACTGTGTTTTATACAATTCTGTATAGTATTTTAACCCCTTAATGACCGCCGATACGTCTTTTTACGGCGGTCATTAGTGGGCTTTATTCTAGAGCGCCGACAAACTACGTCGCTGCTGTAGAATAAAGTAAACAGAGCAGGGAGCCGTGAAATCTCCCTGCTCTCAGCTGCCAGAGGCAGCTGAGGGCTGGGGGCGTCCCTGCTCTGCCGGGTGAGATCGATATTAGTATCGATCTCACCTGTTTAACCCTTCAGATGCGGTGCACAATAGCGTGCACCGCATCTGAATGGTTTTGGAGAGAGGGAGGGAGCTCCCTCTCATCTCACTGACACCCGGCGATAAAATCGCCGAGTGTCTGTGTCTTCTATGGCAGCCGGGGGTCTAATAAAGCCCCCCAGGTCTGCCTGCAGCGAATGCCTGCTAGATCATGCCGCAGGCATGACCTAGCAGATGCCTGTCCGTTTTAAACGGACAGGCAGTAATACACTGCAATACAAAAGTATTGCAGTGTATTATAATAGCGATCGGAGGATAGTGAAGTCCCCTAGTGGGACTAGTAAAAAAGTAAAAAAAGTTTAATAAAGTTAATAAAAAAAAAAAGTGAAAAAAAAAAAATGAAAAACCCAGCTTTTCCCCTTACAAACTGCTTTACTATTAAAAAAAACTACAATAAAGCAAAAAAGTTACACATATTTGGTATCGCCGCGTCCGTAACGACCCCGACTATAAAGCTGTTACATTATTTAACCCGCACTGTGAACGCCGTAAAAAATAAAATAAAAAACAATGGAAAAATTGCTGTTTTCTGTTAATCCTGACTTAAAAAAAATGTGATAGAAAGTGATCAAAAAGTCGCATCTACTCTCAAATGGTACCAATAAAAACTGCAAGTCGTCCCGCAAAAAACAAGACCTTATACAGCTATGCCGACGCAAAAATAAAAAAGTTACAGCTCTTCGAATGTGACAATGGAAAAATCTAAAAAATGGCTTGGACATTAGGGCCCAGAATGCCAGCAGGGGGAAGGGGTTAATAAAACATTCTTCCTTTTGAAATATCTTTTATTAAATTCCAGAAATGCATATCGCAACTTATTATTCTTGAACTCATGCACACATAAAGCAAATACAAAGCTTATGTAGAGCAGAATAAAAAAATAAAGAAAAATAGATGAAACAGTAATCTCAATGAACACATTTCAAGAAATTTGTGGAGACCGTAGCAAGTTGTGCGTATAATATAGAACTAGTCCAGGTCAGAAATCAAATAATGAAGATAGGCTTGAAAAAGGCAAAAATTAGTAATATATTCTTAATTTCTTCTTGTGTATTAATTCTTGTTCCATCCTATATTGCTGGTATAACTGTAGTACAGAGTTGTTTATCCACCATTTCTTTGAATATTTTTTATTGAGCATTAGTATATAATAAAATCATTAATACCTGCTCAGAATCTTGAATCATTTTTATATATTCCCGATCAGTGAAGATTTTTTAACATTGCAATATATTTTCCTATCTCCGTCCTCTTACAAAATTCAGTTTATCACCATTGTAGTCTTCCATTATCTTGTAAAGATAAGACAGTTCCTTCTTCCTTTATTTATTCTCCCTCAAAAGAGTGCCGATAATCAATATAGTACATCGATCGGTGCTCCTTTAGCTACGTTTACGTGGAGCACTCATAGTACTGTATCAGGGCAAACGAGTACCTTCATCCCCATACAGTTTGCATCACTGTCGGGAGCAAATTTTCAGTTTACTCAGGGAGATGTGCTTCTGACAACGATGATTTTTAAAAGATGCGAGGAGTCGACAAACAAGCAATTGCTCATTTGTAGGCTGATCGCTGGCCCCTTTTAAATGAGCCAATGATCGGGAATGAGCGTTTTGTTCCCCCGATTAAAAGCATGTGTCAGAGGGCCTTTGGATGAGTAGCAGAGAAAATGTATTTTTGTTTTGAGTTTTGGATTGTATGCTTCAATTGAAAAGATGTGAATGCGTCTTTATTAGCCAAACTGTATTTCTGTTTAAATTAATTTCAACATTTTATCTCCCCTTCTCCATTACCTCAACAATTTTTCTCAACTTTTTCAAGATCAGAAAGAATTTGTAAATCTCAGGCAAATTTAAGTTCCACCACAAAGGTGTAAAATTGTATGAACCAATGCGAGCAGTAATGGTATTTAGTAATTTCCAACATTTATCCAGAAGTCCGGCCGTAGGTAGACATCCCAATTCTCCTTGTCCGAGTTGTCCTGTGCCTTACTTCTTCCATCATTTCCCAGTAAATTAGAAATTGTATTTGTGAGGGCAGATAATACATTCTTACATCCAGGGGCGTAGCTAAAGGCTCATGGGCCCGGGTGCAAGAATTCAGCTTGGGCCCCCCTACCCCTCCCCAGCACCACCATCATCATCAGACCCCTGCGCGCTCCTATGCCCAGACGCCTTGCCCAACAGCCCCCATAGTATAATGCCCCCACACAGTTAATGCTCCCATAGCTGCCCCCACACAGTTAATGCTCCCATAGCTGCCCCCACACAGTATAATGCCCCATAACGTATACTGCCCCCCCATAATAGCCCCATAACGTATACTGCCCCCCCATAATAGCCCCATACCGTATAATGCTCCCCATATCAGCCCCCCATACAGTATAATGCCCCCCCGCAATATCAGCCCCCCCATACAGTATAATGCCCCCATATGTGCATAATTACTTACCTATCCCCGTTCCCACGTCGAGTGGAGGATCCTTCACCTCCTCCGGTGTGTACTATGAGTGACTCAGCGCAGGAAGGCGCGATGATGTCGCTACATCCCACCTGCCTGCGTCGAGCTGCTCTCGGCACAGGGAATGCTGGATCAAGGAGATGTCAGCTCCTTGCTCCAGCATTGATTGGAATCGGGACCTCGGTGAGTGACTCACGAACCCCCAGGGGGACGCGACCCACAGTGTAGGGATGTCACGATACCAAAATTTGGACTTCGATACCGATACTTCGTTTACTTTGCCAACAGTAATAAAGAAAAAAAAAAAGTTCTTCCATTTTATGATGTGAGGGACGAGGTGTGATGATGAATTTTGAATGTGCCTCACATTAATAGTAATTAACCTCATCATGTTTCTCAGTCATAATGGGTTAATGTGTAAGGTACATAATGGGGTTAATTACTATTAATGTGAGGCACATGGAGGTTAAATTCATCATCGCACCTTGTGCCTCACAATTAGGCCCCATGCACAAGACCGTAAATAACCTCCATTCACTTTCATTGAGCGCGGACACATTTCCGTAGCGCTACGGATGGGTGTCCGTGCCGTAGAAATGTTCCGAAAATTATGGAACATGTCCGTCCTTTAGCATTTTGCAGGCCGTTCTCCCATACTTTGTATGGGAGCACGGCCCGAAAATGCGGGTGGCAGTCGGCGGCCGGCCGTGCCCGCAATCGCGGGCCCTGATTGCGGGCACGGTCGTGTGAATGGGGCCTATGTGATAGAAAGCTATTTTTATTTTATTTTTTTACAGAGTACACATCATAAATGATGCAAAAAAATTGTTGTGCAGGTTATTACGGGCGCGCCAATACCGATTATGTGTATGTTTTATGTATTGAGACTTATTTTAATGTTTATTATAAAAAAGGTGTATGTGTATTTTTTTTATTTAACATTACTTTGTTTTTATTTTATTTTTAAACTTCAATGTACTGGCCTATAGCTATATGCCAGTACATTAGCCTGTGTACGGATAGTACACAGGCAGTTGTTAGGACATACCTCAGTATGCCCTAACAACAGGAAATATGGTAGGACAGCCCTGGGGTCCTTCAACAGACCCTGGGCTGTCTGCCCATAAATGGTATGTCCCTTAATCGCGTCACAGGAATTCCCTGTGACGCGATCCAGGGGCATCCCCCCTGCTCATTCCCCTGAATGCTGCAGTCCGCTGTGATCGCAGTATTCAGGAGAATAGCGGCGGAGATGAGCGGTTTCTCTGATCTCCGACGTTATAGAGCGGGGCTGCAGCTGTGTAATACAGCCATTGCCCCGCTCCTGATATAAGTGCGCGCGCGGTCAGCATGAGGAGATGCGGCCGGCGCTGCACTAATGAGCGGCGGTTCAGGCATTGAGGACAGAACATGGGGGTGTTTTGTAGCGCGCCCACCATGTTCTGTCTTCTGTGCCGACGCTCATTAGTGCAGAGCCGGCCGCATCACATCATCCTGACGGCGCGCACATGTCAGGACTCAGGAGCGGGGCAGTGACTGTATTACACAGCCGCAGCCCCGCTCTCATACACTCATGTGTACTATACTGTATTGTGCAGTTTGCGGTGGAGGAGGGGGGGGCTGTGATTTAACGCTCCCCCCTTCTCCACCGCATACAACACAATACATTACAAGGCATCACATACATTACATTACAATACATAACGTTACAACACAATACATTACATTACACTGCAGCTTACCTGGAGTCCTCCGCACCGACTCTTCTGCTCTGTCTGGAAGCCGTGTCACGTGACAACACGGTCACATGGTACACTAAGTGTACCATGTGACCGTAACCCGGAAGTGCCGGCTTCACGGCACAGAAGATTTAGTTAGAAAACATGCTGTATGGCAACGGGGGCCCCTATAGCTGCGACCCCTATAGCTACGCCACTGCTTACATCTGGAAAAGTTATTCCCCCTTTTCTGTTTTACAGAGACCTAGAAGTTCTTGTTTAATCCTAACTCTTTTACATTCCAAATTATATTGTTTAGCCTCGACCCTATATACCTAAATACCTTTTCATCTATCCACACTGGTGAAGCAACAAACACACGCAGCAGTTTTGATAGTATTACCGACTTGATAATTGTTATTCTGTAAGCTATTGAGAAGGGGAGACTGCTCCAGAACACTTTTTTGCTCTCTATTTCTTTTATAACTAGCTGGAAGAATACAGATTTTGAATAATTTATTGCTAGGTAAGAGTATTTTCCATAAGACTTTATTATGTCAATCACAGTTCAGGGATATTTTGTCGTTGTCCCTCCCGAAACCCAGAATGTTTGAGTTTTCTCGAATTGCAATTATAAGTGCTTCTATTGCTAAAGCAAAGAGCAGTGGCGAGAGGGAATAACCTTGTCTTGGCCCTCGGGTTAGCGTAAATGTGACACATTTTTATCGATCAAACACACAATTTAGTAGTGGGGTCTGAATATAGCAAACAAACCCATCTAGCAAACTCCACCCTAATTCCAAACGTTCTCATGATGGACCAAATAAATCCCCATTCCACCCTGTCAAACTATTTCACTGTGTCTAGTGACAGGATGGAGCATTGAGTCCTATGCATCCCGAAGCTAAAACAAAAAGTTTTAATGAGCAACTAATAAGAAATGAAGACATTTAACAATAACAATTCTTTATTAAATTTGGTGTGAGTGACCGCTTTAGAAAAGGTTGGCCATCTGATGTCACAGTGAGTAGTCATGTGATATAATCATGTGACTGCCCTGTCTATAACTTCCGATTAATGGCTGCCCCAGAGATCTGCCCATGGGTAAATGTGTACAAAGCGGCTGAGCCATGGATTATGTGGTCACGTAATTATAACAAGTGACCCCTAAACTAGATGTCAGATGATCGACCTTTACTTGTAGTCGTATTAGTCACATTAATCACAGAGACGCAGGATTTCTACAGTACTTACAAAATTGGCAAAATTAATACAGACATTATATTGGTAAGTGTCCTTGTTTTTCATTAGCAGCATTACTACTCATTAAAAGCTTTTTTTTTAACCCCTGGGAAACCCTTGAACCCTTATACCACTTCATGCCTGGGATACAAATACACCAATATTTTGCGCACTTTTTTTTTCCTTTTTCCTTTATTGCATCCTAATAAATATATAACATCAGAATATAAACATTCACAAATACAAAAAAAAATTGTGGGAACATATTTTTTTTTGGTCAAGTTTAGTGTTTTTTTTAAAGGATCTATCCCAAGATTGACATATCACCTATCTACAGGATAAATGTCTGAGCACTGGGGGCCTTATCTCTGGGACCCCCGACGATCACTAGCAACTCCTCTTCCTGCAGTCATGCAGTGAGGAGGAGTTTGAATGGAGCGGCGGTCAAGCATGCACGCTGCCCCTCCATTCACAGTCTATGGGACTGATAGAGATAGAGTACAGCGCTCAGCTGTTTCCGTCAGTCTCGTAGACATTGGATGCTTGACTGATGCTCCATTCAAACTACTCATCACTGTGGTCGTGCAGTAAGAAAGAACCGGGGACTTGGGACCCCCATTCTAGTGATAAGTAGTGGTCCGGGAAGAAAACCCCCTAGCGATCAGACATTTATTCCTGTCCAGTAGGAATTCAATTTGGTTCATCATTGGGAAACAAAACCCGCCAAGCACTTGCAGAACAATCAATATAATCAATGACAATACTAAATACTGATACTAAAATGTTAGATAAAGACAAAATATAACAACACATAAAAATTGTACATAGACTCATATATGCTGATGTTTTGTTTGCACTGTCCAATTATATAAACCGGTGGGTCAATCATTTTATGATATAGTTACACATTCAGCCTTTATGTTGTTTAGCAAAGTCTATTTTGAAACATGATGGCAATGATAAATTGTTCTGCAGACTGAGCGATGGACTCCCTAGTAGCCCGTGATCAGTGGCAGGTCCTCATATGGGCGGTTCGGGCAGCCACCCGGGGCCCAAGGCTTCCAGGAGGCCCATGGCCGCTGAAACCACACATAAGTTAAAAAACTATCCAGGGCTGCTGTCTGTTGCAATCTCGCGGTCATCGGTTCCACCTGCTGATGAAGAGGTGGGGGGGGGATGTGCAGGGGGAGTCAATTGCAGCCAGGGAAGAGGGAGTGGGCGGCACAGCACATCAGCTGTAGAGAGCAAACTGTCAGAGATAGTGATGGGCAGGTGCTGGAGTCACTCTACCTAACAGTCTGCTCCTCTGTGCTGTTGTGCACTTTCCCGCCTGTCTACACCTCCAGCAGCTGCTTGATAACGGCAAGACTGCAACTAGGAGGTGAAGTACCTGTGGTGACATCACAGTCACATGATCAAGGTCATGGAGGTTGTACCCAAGCACCGTAGAGGAAGAGACTCTGGTAAGTGTGGTGTGTGTATATAGTGTTTATAGTCTATATAGTGTGTGCTGTGTGTATATAGTGTAAGTCTATATAATGTGTGCTGTGTGTATAGTGTATATAGTGTATGTCTATATAATGTGTGCTGTGTGTATAGTGTATAAAGTGTATGTCTATATAATGTGTGCTGTGTGTATAGTGTATATAGTGTATGTCTATATAATGTGTGGTGTGTGCATAGTGTTTAGGCCTCATGCAGACGGCCGTGCCCGTAATCATGGCCGGCCACCGACGGCCACGAGTTGCATTTTCGGGCCGTGCTCCCATTCAAAGTATGGGAGCATGGCTCGTAAAAAACTAAAAATAGGGGTGCGTGGCCGGACGAGCATGGAGTAAGACGTGTTTGCCTTAGCTCCGTTACACCAGGCATCAAAGCGGCTTTAATCGGCACATCGAGAGACGATAAGTGACTTTAGGGTTACAGGACAACAAGCCACAACAATGCTTCACATAGGGAAAGCAAAAAGGAAGGTGTGCTCAGCCAGACTTACTGAGTTCATTCCGTCCACGAGGTCTCAAGATGGCGCCGGCGTTAGATGGGTCATGGAACAGAGGACCGCCATGTGCTTCACAAAACTTACAACACTTACCTCTTCACTCACGGCCGTTTCATCCTGTTACGGAGGACGTGCTGAAAGGGATGCTGGATAATTTGAGATCTTCTTTGCAAAAGGACATACAGTCTGCTTTTTTTGAATATACAAGCCAAATTTACTGCACTTGGTGATCGTGGTAGTCTTTCCCCAACAATTGGTAGATTTATCTAAATCTATTTCTGAATTTTAAATATTACAAGCCATTAAGGCCTTGGAGCCAAATAAGGCTACGGGACCAGATGGTTTTACAACTGATTATTATAAGAAATTTAGCTCTATTCTAGTGTCTTATCTGTTGGAGGTATTCAATTCAGTTCAAAGGGGAGGTGCATTTCCTAAAGAAATGTTAGAAGCTACTGTAGTGATTCTGCCAAAACCAGGGAAGTCTCCTGATAAACCAGGTAATTTCAGGCCCATATCGCTCTTAAATATAGATCTTAAATTATACTCTAAAATTATTGCGGAACGATTAGCTAAGGTACTGCCTGATCTGATACATCAGGATCAAGTGGGGTTTGTAAGGGGGAGGCTTTCTTCAGATGGGACTCGGAGGTTTGTGACTTTATTAGGTTTGGTTGAAAGAGATCGGGTGCCTTCTCTGCTTCTTTCCCTTGACGCGCAGAAGGCCTTTGGTTGGGTTCATTGGGGCTATTTGGGGGAAATTCTGTCCAAATTTGGTATTAATGCGGTGGCTCACCATAGTATTATGGCTCTTTATACTTCTCCGTCAGCACTGGTATACACATCTGAATATTCTTCCCAAAAATTTGGGATCACTAATGGGACAAGGCAGGGTTGTCCTTTATGCCCGCTTATTTTTACTATGGTGATGGCACCTTTGGCAGCTTTAATTCGTTCAAATCCTGAGATTAGTGGTGTTAAAGTAGGTGCCACGAATCATAAAATTGGGTTATTCGCAGATGATGTGCAATGTCTAAACCTGAGGTGTCTTTGTCAGCAGTTACTAAGATTTTAGAACAGTTTAGTTCATTTTTATACTATAAGTTGAATGTGAGTAAGTCAGTAATATTGGGTATGAATATACCAGATGTTCTTCAGAGGTCTTTACAAACCAAATATGCGTTCTTATGGGCAGTAGATTCCATACCATATCTAGGTATAAAATTATCTTATCCCACTTCCCTGTTTCATAAACATAATTATCTACCGTTACTAAAACAAGTTGAGCTGGACCTGGCTAACTATTTAAAATATGAAGCAACATGCGTGGGTCGTATCTTCGCTATTAAAATGATGGTGTTGCCAAAAATATTGTACATGTTTAGGAATTTACTTATTTTCTTGTCTAACGCCTTTCTAAAACAACTTCAAGGTATAGTAAATAGGTATGTTTGGAAGCATTCACGTCCCAGAATTTCAACAGAAGTTTTATACAGTCAAAGACCAAATTTTAATAAAGAATTATAATTTTTATTATTGCACAACAACAGAAATAAATATATTTACTCACAAGTTTAAAAAGACAAGGATGACTACCACAGTGTGGAAAAAGAAGCAGGACACATGTATGTAATGGGGCTACTGTAATAGCATATGCATAACAAGGATATATATAAGACCAAGGTACATAAATGGATTAATAAATAGATAAATTAATTACTAACACCTGGGTATGCTTATCAAAAAAGGGGCTTGTGTAAGGTCCCAAATGATAGTATATGGTTATACTCATTAATGTAGCCTAACATTTGATAATGCATAATTCATTAATATAAAGTGCACATGCAGTTGAGTGAGAGCAGCTTACCCATATTATAACACACTGTTGTCTGGCATCACACCCGACGCGCGTTTCGGCGAGAGTCTTTTAACATCTATTTTGGGAACTTCAATTACGTTGTCACCAGCCCTGGCATTGTTACATGTAGGTTTGGTTGACTTTGCTCATAATGATAGACTAATTTTGTTTCATATGATGTTATCGGCCAAAATTTTGATTGCAAAATATTGGAAATCTGTTACTGTACCTACTATTCCTGAACTTGTACATTATGTAAGTAATAATTGGGTTATGGAATGTTCATTGGCCTCGATTCAAGGTGTGTGTATAAGAGGCCTTCCTATTGGGATAAATGGAAGGATTCCGGAGATCATAGCAATGTGATGTGATACAGATAGATACTGATATTGTATACTACTTTAAATAGACCATGTTATTCTGGTTTTATGTTATGTTGTTGTTTTCTGTAAAATTTTGAACCAACACTGTGATATACTTGAATAATATGTGATGGATGTGTTGTGATGCATATTGGTTCAATAAAAACTTTTATTATCAAAAAAAAAAATAAAATAAATAAAAATAGGACATGCTCCATAATTCCCGGCACAGTTCTACAGCACGGACACCTATCCGTAGTGATACAGAAAGGTGTCCGCGGCCAATAGCGGGTCCGTAATTGCGTACCATAATACGGTCTGCAATTTTTGGAGATTTTCTGCGGTAGTCTGCATGGGGCCTTATAGTGTAAGTCTATATAGTGTGCATACTGTATATAGTATATGTCTATATAGTGTGTGCTGTGTGTATAGTGTATACAGTGTATGTCTATATAGTGTGTGCTGTGTGTATAGTGTATATAGTGTATGTCTATATAGTGTGTGCTGTGTGTGTATAGTGTAAGTCTATATAGTGTATAGTGTGTATCATGTAAGTATACAGTATATAGTGTGTGCTGTATGTATAGTGTATATAGTGCATGTTGATATAGTGTGTGCTGTGTGTATAGTGTTTATAGTCTAAGTCTATATGGTGTATGGTATGTGTAATGTGTGTATAATGTAAGTCTATATAGTGTGTGCTGTGTGTATAGTGTGTATAGTGTACGTCTATATAGTGTGTGCTGCGTGTATAGCATTTATAGTGTAAGTCTATATAGTGTGTATAGTGTATAAAGTGTGTGCTGTGTGTATAGTGTATATAGTGTATGTCGATATAGTGTGTACTGTGTTTATAGTGTAAGTCTATATAGTGTGTGGTGTGTGTAGTGTGTGTATAATGTAAGTCTATATAGTGTGTGCTGTGTGTATAGTTTATATAGTGTATGTGTCATGATCTGTGGGTATGTGGACCCACTGGGCCGTACCCTCATAGCGGTATAGCAGCTGGCCAAACAGGGTACAAAGTCAATGCCTATTGTTCGGATAAAGGTACCTGTGGCAATTCAGACAGTAGCGATGGTTTAGGCTCGGATGGAACTCTGGCAGCAGGCAGACAACAGGTGCTGAAACACAGCGGGTGTAGTACGCGACAACACGACTCCAACTCAGTATAGCACAGGAACACGGTAGCACGGGAAACAGGATAAAGGTAGCAGGAACGGGAACACTGGTACTGGAAAACACTCAAGGAACCATTTGCAAGACAGACACGGGTAGATACAAACACGCTCAGGCAATGCAGGGAGGGGCAGAGCCTTTCGTATAGTCCAGGGTGATCTTGGAGCAATCAGCTCAATCTCACACATGTGTGCGCTCTGGCTCCTTAAGGCTGCACTGAGCTCGTGAGCGCACCCTAGTGGTCACTGCGGAACAGGATGGCTGCATGTGCAGACATCTCTGGAGAGAAGGGTGTCGACAGGATGGGAGGAGTTTGTGGTCAGCGACCACGAACGTTACAGTATCCCCCCCTCTTACGCCCCCTCCTCTTGGGACCAGAACGAGAGAGGAACTTCTTAATGAGGGTAGGAGCATTGAGATTCCCTTCTGGCTCCCAGGACCTCTCTTCTGGACCAAATCCCCTCCAATCTACTAAATAAAAGATTCTTCCTCTTACTTTTTTGGTGTCCAGGATCTCCTTAACCTCAAATATCTCGGCCGAACCGCTGGGGGCAACTGCAGGGCTAAGAGTCTTAGAGTAGCGGTTCAGGACCACAGGTTTTAGGAGAGAAATGTGAAAGGAGTTGGGGATCTTTGAGAATCGGTCCACCACCATCCAGACCGTACTGCATCCAGCAACGAGGGGCAGATCCGTGACGAAGTCCATTGCAATATGCTGCCAGGGAGCATTGGGCACAGGCAGCGGCTGGAGCAGGCCAGCCGGTTTGGAGGGAGCAACTTTGTTTGCTGCGCACACCGTGCAGGAAGAGACAAAGTCCACAATGTCTTTGGGCAGTGTGGGCCACCAGAACTGATGGGCAATCAGGTCTTGGGGTTTTACAGACACCCGCATGACCTGCCAGTTTAGAGCTATGTCCCCAGCGGAGGATTCTTCTTCTGTCTGCCAGACGCACAAAAGTCCTCCCTGGAGGGATGTCTCTAACTTGCAGAGGGTGGACAGAGATGATGCAGGATAGGTCAATGATATTTTGTGGAGGCTCCATGGTGTCCTCTGTCTTGAATGACCTAAGCAAGGCATCGGCCCTCACATTCTTGTCTGCAGGGCGATAGTGGAGCTCAAACTGGAACCGGGCAAAGAACAGCGACCATCTGGCTTGACGGGAGTTCAGCCATTGGGCTGTCTGGAGATAGGTGAGGTTCTTGTGGTCAGTGAAAATCAGGATGGGATGAGCTGCGTCCTTTAGTAGGTGTCTCCACTCTTCCAGAGCTAGTTTAATGGCCAGTAACTCCCGATCCCCAATCGAGTAATTGCGCTCTGCGGAAGAGAAAAGCTTGGAGTAATAGCCACATACAATTGTCTTGCCTTTGGGAAGTCTCTGAAGCAGAAGTGCACCAGCACCAACAGAGGAGGCATCCACCTCTAACGAAAACTGCAGAGACACATCAGGATGATGGAGGGTTGAGGCTGACGCGAAGGCACTCTTCAAGCTATTGAATGCGGCCCCTGCCTCTGGAGTCCACACCTTGGTGTTCATGCCTTTCTTGGTAAGGGTAGAGATGGGAGCGGTCAGTGAGGAGAAGTTTGGGATGAACTGTCGATAAAAGTTGGCGAATCCCAAGAAACGCTGTATGGCCTTTTAGCCCTGCGAGAGTGGCCATTCCAGGACGGCCTTTACCTTCTCAGGATCCATCTTGGGACCCTGATCTGAGATAATGTAGCCCAGAAAGGGGAGAGACTTTCTCTAGAACATGCACTTCTCCAGCTTGGCATACAGACGATTCTCCCTTAATCACAGCAAAACTTGACAGACATGTCTCTGATGAGTCACTGGATCTGGGGAAAAAAATCAGAATGTCATCGAGATAGACGACAACACAGACATAGAGGACATCTCGGAAGACGTAATTGATGAACTCTTGGAAGACCGCGGGAGAGTTACACAGACCGAAGGGCATTACCAGGTATTCATAGTGCCCGTCACGAGTGTTAAATGTCGTCTTCCATTCGTCACCCTGGCGAATCCGGATTAGGTTGTAAGCACCACGCAGGTCTAGTTTAGAGAAAATGTTGGCTCCTGGTATGCGATCAAACAGTTCTGAAATGAATGGCAATGGTTATCTGTTTTTTTCCCGTGATCTGGTTGAGACCCCGGTAGTCGATGCAGGGTCGAAGAGATCCGTCCTTCTTCTTGACGAAGAAGAACCCGGCCCTGGCCAGGGAGGAGGATTTCCGTATGAGACTCATCCAGGTTCCTCAAATACCATACGAAATGTCGGTAGGAACCCATGGAAATCACGGGTCTCTGGTCCTTGTTGTTCCCAGATGGGGTTCGCCCATGCTAGGGCCCTGCCAGTGAGGAGAAAGACGATGAAAGCGACCCTTGCGCCGTCTGTGGAAAATGCTTTGGCATACAGGCTGAAGTGGATCTGGCACTGGTTGATAAATCCCCTGCAGGTCCTCGCGTCTCCATCATAATGATGAGGAAGTGGCAGAGAAAATCGGGGTTAAGCACTGCCAGGAGGTGTAGTAGGAGGAACAGCAGAGGCAATAGGAGCAGGTGCCGGGAGAACTGCAGCTTGTGCATCCAGTCGCTCTGTAATGTAGTTTACCACCTCGAGGAGTTGGTCCTGTCGTAATAGGCAGACTAGCATATCCAACTGCATGGCTTGTGATGTCGTGACGGTCTGGAGTTGACCAGCGGGGTCCATGGCCTGATCTGTGGGTATGTGGACCCACTGGGCCGTACTGCCGTAGTGGTATAGCAGCTGGCCAAACAGGGTACAAAGTCAATGTCTATTGTTTGGATAAAGGTACCTGCAATTCAGACAGTAGCGATGGTTTAGGCTTGGATGGAACTTTGGCATCAGGCAGACAACAGATGCGGACAAACACAGCGGGTTTAGTAGGCGACACAACACGACTCCAACCCAGTATATCACAGGAACACAGTAGCACGGGAAACAGGATAAAGGTAGCAGGAACGGGAACACTGGAACTGGAAACCACTCACGGAACCATTTGCAAGACAGACACGGGTAGATACAAACACACTCAGGCAATGCAGGGAGGGGCAGAGCCCTTCTTATAGTCCAGGGTGATCTGGGAGCAATGAGCTCAATCTCACACATGTGTGCGTTCTTGCTCCTTAAGGCTGGACTGAGCTCGCGAGTGCATTCTAATGGTCACTGCGGAACAGGACGGCCGCATGTGCAGACATCTCTGGAGAGAAGGGCGTCGACAGGATGGGAGAAGAGCTTGTATGGATCAGTCCATGTAACTACATGATACAGGAAGTTCTAGTGCCTGTATGAGTGACTCATAGATCCCCATAGACTCAAGTAGAAAAAGCGTGTCACCGAAGTCTAATTCAGATTGTTGCTTTACAATGGCCCCAGAATGATATTTAGTGATAGAAGCTTCAAGAAAAAGAACAGGTAAGAGACTGACATATGGAATTCCTTAATGGAACACATGGCAATATTTAGTTTTGGTTGGAGCTTTGTTTATTTTTTTTTTCCAGTAGATGGACATATTCTACAGTCGCATGATCTTTGTTAGATGTAACAGGGAACTTTAACCTTTAGGGTTTTTTTTGTTATTTTTCATTTAGCATTACTGAATCCAACTAAATCCATTTATCAAAGTTTCTATGTCCTCAAGTTTCTACAACTTTACTCTAGTTGTATCTTAACCTTTATTTGCGAAATTACCCATGAAATGTGACTATTTTCTATTCTCTGCTGCGCGATCGGACATAGATCTCCTTAACATTTCAATAAGGACACAAAAACCCAGCAAGGCATTACGGTATGAATGTGTGGAATATTATGTTTTAAGACCTAGATCTATGACTATCCCTATGAAAGAGAGGATAATTAGTGTTCATACGCTCAGTCATATCAGACTAGAGGTAATGAAGTGTGAGGGAAGGTTCATTAGTTTCTCTCAAGTACTTATACTCTGTCCACAGTATTTATACCAGCAGAGAAAAAAAATGCAATCTCTTTAAAATCAAGCTAGGTTATTCACATAAGAACTGGAGATAAGAAATAAAACGGCATAATTACCTCGGCTTTCTTGGCGGGCATTAATTTTTTTTTTCTCAATACAATTACAAGCATAGCTTGATAGTTGAAGCAGGCAGCTACTGATATCGTGTCAATTCATACAAATATGGGAGGCAAATTACATTTCTCAGCGTGATGCAGGATAGTGAGTCATGCCAAGCTCTGTTGGACAATCCAATGGTTAAATGGATTGGCTATATTTCCATCTTTCACCTTTGGACATTGTCACCCACCTGACAGCTGTTCAGCAAAGAACCTCCAGCCAACAATACCGGTGGAAAGAATACAACAAGGTCATATGCAAGCTAAACTTTCAGTACAGTATAGTTGCCATCTGTTATACACTTTCAAAAATTATGAGACTGATACCGTTGTTTAGAATTTAATATTATTTAAAATATTTTAAAATATTCCCAGATATTAGAAAAATCAGGTTAAAAGAAACAGGTTGTTCAAATTTTTTTCCAATGTCTAAATCATTCACACGTCCTCTGGTTCTATTGCTAAAAATTCTACTAACTCTATTAATTCATTGTTTGGTTAATGGTGGCCACCATTACAGTTTCCATATGGGTTGTTACCCAGATTTCCAAGCCTCCTGAATGGTAAATCTGCTTTATAATGCAGAGACATAGAAGCCTGTATATATAACCTTAAAGGGAACCCGTCACCAGCATTTCACCTAGTACACCAGCAATACCTGGTGGAAGTGGGTGAAAATAGATTTTTATGTAACCTATAATCTTCTAATTAGGATCTGTACCTAAAATAGTCATATCTTCGTTCAAAAAGGGTCATATCTTTATTCCTCAAGCCGTTGCGAGTTAACCCCACCTCCTTACTTTCGATTGACAGCTCCTCACCTCCCACCAGTAGACACAAAATCCTGCGCTTGCGCATCGATGTTCTGATGCGTGCGCACAACGGGACATCATAGCGGCGCATGCAGTAACAAGACTTGAGGCCTGGACGAAGCAGGGAAGGGTGTCGGACCATACATGATGGGTGAATGCACGCTATCTCAGACGAGATTTCGGCATTCAGGGCGGGCCAGTTTTCGGCGGTGGGCGGGCATACGAAGAGGAACGAACGAGACTGACAGATTATTACTATAAAAGGCGTGAAATGTTTGCAGACCGTTATTTATGGTCAGAGGAGGAGTTTAGGAGAGGGGATAATGCTAATGAACTTTTAACAGCAGCAGCCAGTATTTAAAACACTACACTACCTCTGAACTGTTAGTGCACATAATCAGTGGCGGATTAAGTAGACCATAGGCTCTGGGCTGTTACCCATAGTTGGGCCCCCCTTCTTCACCGCCGCCCTGTAACTATTGTTAACACTTCCTTTTTGTCCAGACATTATCAAATGGGTGTTACTACTCCCCTTGTCAAAAGGCTGTGTCCCCACATACTGACAGTCTCCAACCATCGCTGACAGTATCGCACCGTGTAGGGACACATTCTCCTGACAAGGGGAATAGTAACACTTATTTGTCTATCAGTCCTGGACTGCACAAAGACTTTGTGAAATACAAGGATTTCCTATAATAAACATGTCAGTAGAGATGACAGATTGTCTATAAATCTAGTGACTCACAGGTGACGACGTAGTTTTTTTCCTCTTCTCCATCCAGTCCAGACTTCATGACGACTTTTCCCGGCCATGACCCATTTCTGCAGAATTTGCCACTCAGATGTCTTTGGCTCCTCACTTTTCCAACATTTCCACACCTATAAACAAAGATAATATTATCATGGTGCCACACACTGTGCCCCTGAATATAATAGCACCAAACACTGTGCCCCTGAATAAAATAGTACAAACACTGTGCCCCTAAATATTATTGCACCATAGACTGCGCCCCTGAATATAATTGTGTCAAACACTGTAGATAGCACCACACACAGCCCCCTGTAAATAGCGCTACACAGTCCTCCCCCTCTGTAAATAGCGTCACACAGCCCTCCCCCTCTTGTATATAGTGCTACACAGCAATCCCCCTTAGATATAGTGATACACAGCGCTCCCTTCTATATAGTGCTATACAACAACCCCCCCTTGTATATTGTGCTACACAGCGTCTCCCCCCTTGGACCTGCAGCTCTTGTAATTGCTCAGTATAATGTCCCCAGTAGCTGCCCCCACAGTATAATGCCCTTCATAGCTGCCTCTACATAGTATAATGCCCCCATAGCTGCGACACAGTATAATGCCTCCATAGCTGCGACACAGTATAATGCCTCCATAGCTGCGACACAGTATAATGCCTCCATAGCTGCGACACAGTATAATGCCTCCATAGCTGCGACACAGTATAATGTCTCCATAGCTGCAACACAGTATAATGCCTTCATAGCTGCAACAAAGTATAATGCCTCCATAGCTGCAACACAGTATAATGCCTCCATAGCTGCAACACAGTATAATGCCTCCACAGCTGCAACACAGTATAATGCCCCCACAGCTGCAGTCACAGTATAATGCCTCCATAGCTGCAACACAGTATAATGCCTCCATAGCTGTGACCCAGTATAATGCCTCCATAGCTGCCTCTGCACAGTATAATGTCTCCATAGCTGCGACACAGTATAATGCCTCCATAGCTGCGACACAGTATAATGCCTCCGTAGCTGCGACACAGTATATTGCCTCCAAAGCTGCCTCTGCACAGTATAATGTCTCCATAGCTGCGACACAGTATAATGTCCCTCATAGCTGTGACACAGTATATTGCCTCCATAGCTGTCTCTACACAGTATAATGTCCCCATAGCTGCGACACAGTATAATGCCTCCATAGCTGCTACACAGTATATTGCCTCCATAGCTGCTACACAGTATAATGCCTCCATAGCTGTGACACAGTATAATGCCTCCATAGCTGTGACACAGTATAATGCCCCCATAGCTGCTACACAGTATATTGCCTCCATAGCTGCTACACAGTATAATGCCTCCATAGCTGCGACACAGTATAATGCCCCCATAGCTGCGACACAGTATAATGCCTCCATAGCCGCAACACAGTATAATGCCTCCATAGCCGCAACACAGTATAATGCCTCCATAGCTGCAACACAGTATAATGCCTCCATAGCTGCAACACAGTATAATGCCTCCATAGCTGTGACACAGTATAATGCCCCCATAGCTGCAACACAGTATAATGCCTCCATAGCTGTGACACAGTATAATGCCCCCATAGCTGCAACACAGTATAATGCCTCCATAGCCGCAACACAGTATAATGCCTCCATAGCTGCTACACAGTATAATGCCTCCATAGCTGCAACACAGTATAATGCCTCCATAGCTGCAACACAGTATAATGCCTCCATAGCTGTGACACAGTATAATGCCCCCATAGCTGCAACACAGTATAATGCCTCCATAGCCGCAACACAGTATAATGCCTCCATAGCCGCAACACAGTATAATGCCTCCATAGCTGCAACACAGTATAATGCCTCCATAGCTGCAACACAGTATAATGCCTCCATAGCTGCAACACAGTATAATGCCTCCATAGCTGTGACACAGTATAATGTCTCCATAGCTGTGACACAGTATAATGCCTCCATAGATGTGACACAGTATAATGCCCCCATAGCTGTGACACAGTATAATGCCTCCATAGATGTGACACAGTATAATGCCCCCATAGCTGTGACACAGTATAATGCCCCATATGTGCGTACCTAATAAATAAAAAAAACATAATTACTTACCTATCCCGGTTCCCACGACGGTGGGGGATGCTTCTCCTCCTCTGCACTGTCCCGTGAGTGACTCCGTGCAGACAGGCGCGATGACGTCACTACATCGCGCCTGCCTGCACCGAGCCGCTCACGGCAGAGTGAATGCTGGAGCGAGGCTCCAGCATTCAACCCAACTTAATCTGCGTCCTGCGGACGCAGATTCAGTTGGAAGCGGGCAGCGCGGCAGCGCGGCAGCGCTGCATAGTTTTTTAAGATTGTGTGCGGTACCGCCCATATTATAATCCGCCATTGCATATAATAGATGCCCTAATATAAATTAGATCTATTTTGATACTTCTCTTTAACCCCTTCCCGCTGCAGCCATTTTTGGAATTTTCATTTTACGTTTTATCCTCCCACATCCCAAAATGCCATAACTTTTAAATTTTTCCGTCGATATAGCCATATGAGGGCTTGATTTTTGCAGAATGAGTTGGCGTTTTTCAAGGCATTATTAATTGTACAATATAATGTACTAAGAGACAGGAAACAAATTCTTTGTGGGGTGGAAAAAGAAAAAAACAGTGATTCCTCCATTGTTTTTGCGCTTTGTTTTTATGGCGTTTACCATGCAATAAAAATTACATGTTAACTTTATTCTGCGGGTCACTACGATTATGGCAACACCAAATTGATATTGGTTTTTTTTATATTTTGCTACTTTTACAAGGAGAAACGAATAGTAAAATTTTTTATTTATTTTGTGTCTCCAAATCCTGAGAGCCATAACTTTTATTTTTCTGTTGACTGAGCGTATGAGGGATTATTTTTGGTGGGTTGAGCTGTTTTTGATCACTTTTCATACCTTTTTTGTGGAAGATGAGGTGACCAAAAAACAGCGATTCTGGCGGTTTACTTTTTTGTTATTACAGGGTTCATCATGCAGGTTAAATAGTGTTATATTGTATAACACCAAAAACAAGAGTAAATATTCAACAGATATTGGATTATACCAGAACAGATATCAATATGGGCCACAGAAAAGTGCATAATGCAAATAAGTCAAGCATAGTATGCATACTCTAAACCAGGGGTCTCAAGCACGCGGCCCGCGGTCCGCATGCGGCCCCTTGGGCTGTCATCTGCGGCCCGCGGGACACAGAGCCGCTAGACTCTGGAATTCCCTGACATCGCTGTCCACATATATGGACAGTGTGTCAGGGTCTTCCCCAGAGAGTCCCGAGCAGAGCGCTAGTACAGGCTCTGCTCCGGGACTCCGTGGAATTGTCCCGTACTTTAATCATGTTTTCAGTACGAGACAGTTGTCCGGCAGCGAGGCAGGGACTCCTAGCGTCGTACATAACTATGATGCTAGGAGCCCGGCTCCCTGCACTGTGTTCGGTCCGGTACTTGCGGCCGAAATACGTCCGTCAATTACGGACGTAATGACCTCGTGTGAACATACCCTTAAGCTGGAAAACTAGATTGTTGAAATAAGCACGTGGAGAAAGATCTCAAATTTTAAACCTAGCGCTATTATTATAGTAATGTAGTATTAATTTTATAGTAATGTAGTATTATTATTATAGTAATATAGTGTTATAGTAGTTTAAATAAGTAATTTATTAACAATAATTTTGTGTTGTATCAAATTTGAAAGTAATGCGGCCCGTCAACTTCCCATTTTTTCTATATGCGGCCCACTTACCCTGCCGAGTTTGAGACTCCTGCTCTAAACCATGTATATGGGCCTGTATAATTGGTAGTTGCTATAAAGAGTCAAATATAGAACCCATACTACTGTTTCCATTGAATTGAAAACTACCAAACATAAAGTGCTAAGTGCAAAAGGTTTTATATATAATATATTAATATTACATTATATGTGAAAATATATAAATATCAAAAATGTTTGATTTTTATATATTTTCACATATAATGTAATATTAATATATTATATATAAATGGTATTCTTTCACTAACATTTATGTTTGGTAATTTTAAATTCAATGGAAACAGTAGTATGGGTTCTATATTTGACTCTTTATAGCAACTACCAATTATACAGGCCCATATACATAGTTTAGAGCAGGGGTCTCAAGCACGTGGCCCACGGGCCGCATGCGGCCCCTGAGGCTGTCATCTGCGGCCCGCGACCTGCGTGGAGAGGAGCGAGCGTTTGGAAGGAGGATCGCTTCTTCATGACGTCAGTCCTCCGGCGATGCGAACGCATTGGTGAGCCCGCGGAGAGAGGATAGAGCGGTTCCGAAGGAGGAGCGCTCCTTCACGACGTCAGTCCTCCCGCACTGCGAACACATTGGTGAGTAGTGGCCCGACAATCCCATGTAGTGGAAACCCCCTGTAGTAGCGCCTCACACACCCCACTTTTGACAGCACTACACACCCCGGTCGAGGAGGAAGTGTCAATGGAGCTACCCACATGGAGGGGGCGTGTGGCGCTGTCAGCAGGGAGGGGTGTGTTGGGCCCATTCTACAGCAAAGAAATCCCAGGCCAGTGCATCGGCATGCTCGGGCTTGGGATTCCACTCCTATAGGGGGGATGTGGTACTATCTATAGGGGGGGTGATGATCTACAGTGGTTTGTGGCACTACTTACAGAGGGCAGTGTGTGGCACTATCTACAGAGGGCAGTGTGTGGCAGAATCTACAGAAGGCATTGTGAAACTATCTACAGAGGGCAGTGTGTGGCATTATCTACAGAGGGCAGTGTGTGTCATTATCTACAGAGGGCAGTGTCTGGCAGTATCTACAGGGGGCTTTGCGTGACAGTACAGAGGGCAGTGTGTGACACTATCTACAGAGGGCACTGTGGCATTATCTACAGAGGGCAGTGTGTGACACTTTCTACAGAGGGCAGTGTGTGGCATTATCTACAGAGGGCAGTGTGTGACATTATCTACAGAGGGCAGGGTGTGGAATTAACTACAGAGGGCACTGTGGCATTATCTGCAGAGGGTAGTGTGTGACACTATCTACAGAGGGCAGTGTGGCATTATCTACAGAGGGCAGTGTGGCATTATCTACAGAGGGCAGTGTGGCACTATCTACAGAGGATGCTGGCATTATCTACAGAGGGCACTGTGGCAGCATTTACAGAGGGCATTGTGGCAGCATCTACAGAGGACACTGTGGCAGAATTTACAGAGGACACTGGCAGCATCTACAGAGGGCATTGTGGCAGCATTTACAGAGGGCATTGTGGCAGCATGTACAGAGGGCACTGTGGCAGCATGTACAGAGGGCACTGTGGCATTATCTACAGAGGGCACTGTGGCAGTATCTACAAGTGGGTGTGTGGCAGCATCTACAGAGGGCACTGTGGCATTATCTACAGAGGGCACTGTGGCAGTATCTACAGAAGGCAGTGTGGCATTATCTACAGAGGGCACTGTGGCAGTATCTACAGAGGGCACTGTGGCAGCATCTACAGACGACTCTGTGGCATCATCTAAAAAGGGGCTGCCCAATCTTGACGTATGTCTGCCAACTGAGCCGCCGGACTGCATTTAGCGACACTTAAACTGGAAAAATGGATTGTTGAAATAAGCACGTGGAGAAATCTCTCAAATTTTAAATCTAGCGGTATTATTATAGTAATGTAGTATTATTATTATTATTATTATTATTATTATTATAGTAATGTAGTATAGTGTTATAGTAGTTCAAATAACTAATTGATTAACAATAATTTTGTATTGTATCAAATTTGAAAGTAATGCGGCCGGTCAACTTCCCATTTTTTCTATATGTGGCCCACATACCCGGCCGAGTTTGAGACCACTGGTTTAGAGTATGCATACTATGCTTGTCTTCTTTGCACTATGCACTTTTCTGTGGCTCATATTGATCTGTTCTGGTATAATCCAATATCTGTTGAATATTTACTCTTCTTTGGCGATCTTCTTGTTATCTGTGATTCATTTTTAATATTGTGTATATGTAATTCTTGTACTTTATGGAATAAAAAAATTGTGTTTCTACATTTCACTTATAGACTCCGTGGGTTCTTGTTTTTGGTGTTATATTATACAATAGGAGTACCGTCGTGTTACTTTATCATGTGAAATGATGCATATGTATGCCATATATATAGTTTTATATTGTATTAGTCCAGACTTTTACGGATGGGGCGACACCAATTATGTTTATTTTACAATGCTTTAGGGGAAAATG
The DNA here is from genome assembly GCF_050947455.1 of Rhinoderma darwinii. Lineage (NCBI taxonomy): Eukaryota > Metazoa > Chordata > Amphibia > Anura > Rhinodermatidae > Rhinoderma > Rhinoderma darwinii. The sequence continues at coordinate 561,382,217 of NC_134687.1, read as the reverse complement.
GGAAAAGGTTTTTTTTTTTAACTTGTAATATTTTTTTTTGGTACATTAAATACATTTTGGTACATGAAAAAGCTTGAAGCATCGTGGTCCCAAACTTTCAGGCAAATTCCCTGCAATGCAACAAATATACAGTGAAACCACTCTAAGACTGGGTTCACACGACCATGTTACGTCCGTAATGTACGGAACGTATTTCGGCCGGAAGACCCGGACCGAACACAGTGCAGGGAGCCGGGCTCCTAGCATCATAGTGATGTACGATGCTAGGAGTCCCTGCCTCGCTGCAGGACAGCTGTCCCGTACTGTAATCATGATTACAGTACGGGACAGTAGTTCCACGCAGAGGCAGGGACTCCTAGCGTCGTACATCACTATGATGCTAGGAGCCCGGCTCCCTGTACTGTGTTCGGTCCGGGTCTTCCGGCCGAAATACGTTCCGTACATTACGGACGTAACATGGTCGTGTGAACCCAGCCTAAAAGACCAACTGTTTGAGACAGACACCCTTAATCTAGAGCAGATATTCAGTTCTCTTATTTTGTATGCATATTGTCCCCTCAGGAAGACCATTTTTCAATGCACTTTTAGGTGGTCTGTACATGATTGTAGCATATCGCTCTTTAATTGGATCCTTCTGATAGGTCCCTATATGTACATTATGTCTATGCATATGGAACAGTAATTAAATTGTAAGCTCCATTAAGCAGGGACTGATGTAGGTGAAATAATTCTCTGGAATATGTCCCCACTGTGGGAAATGAAAGTCTATATTGAGTGTATAGAGGGTGACAAAACTTAATAAAAATAAGGATCATTGTTTCCAGTTGAACATTGAGACTCATCACGTGCACTTTGCTGTATGGTTAATAATTCATTCAGATACAAAAATGATTTATCATCTGGTGCAGTGAGTTTCGGTTTGCACGATACTAGTAAATGTAGTATTTATTACAACAAAGCCTTAATGTCTTGTACTTTCTTAGATTTACTTGGATACGTATAAAAGCTTTGCACATTCCAAAATGATTTACATTTTCCTATATTGCCGTATTGTTATTTGTACCCACACGTCAAAAGTGTATTTCATTTTGGATCACTGAGTAAAATTCCCAGGTGAATCGGCAGGATCGAGGCAATCTCTGTTATTGTGATTGATTACAATATGCAAAGAGAAACCTAATGTTTTTCTGAGCCTCTTACTTAGTTTATGTGGAAAGTAATTTTATTTGACCAATCTTGCCCACTATTTTGCTACTCTCATTAGCAGAATTTATGTCTCTTTCCGACAGCCATTTTGTAGAAAGAACTTTACATAAAATTTGGCTGCCATGTTACCTTGCAACCTTCTAATTTACAGTATGTCTTGCTTTATAGATTCTGTTTATGAATCTTTTTCACAATCATGTTTATATAACACATAAGTATCGCCGCAAATAGTTCCCCATATTATGAAATACATTATTACACTGTGCTGACATGGATTCATTTTTAATTTTGCTAGGAATCTATCTATCTATCTATCTATCTATCTATCTATCTATCTATCTATCTATCTATCTATCTATCTATCTATCTATCTATCTATCTATCTATCTATCATCTATCTATCTCTCTCATGTCTGTCTGTCTGTCTGTCTGTCTGTCTATCTGTCTTGATATCTATCCAGGGCCGGACTGGGAATTAAAATCAGCCCTGGCATTTGTAAGCACACAGGCCCACTGCAGGCCATTCGCAGCCGCCAGTGTTGGGCTGGGACCACCTTTCAGCTATACAAGGCATCGGGAGATTTATTAAAACAGGTGTAAATGAAAAGAGGAATAGTTCCTGATAGCCCCAACTCCAATGAATCCACTGCTTTTCCATGAGAATAATGTACATGCTTGTTAATCTAGAGGATTTTCTTTGTATATAGTGCCCCACATATAACCCCCCCCTGTAGATAGTGCCTCACATATAGCCTCTCCTGTAGATTGTGGCCCTCATATAGCCCCACCCCTATAGATGATGCCACTCACACTTTTAAGTGGAAAAAAAAGACCAAAAAAACAACTTTACATACTCACCTCGATCCCGTTCCCACGTCATCCTATGTCAATGCAGATTTCCTGGGGCTGAACGATGGCGCTGATTGGCAGGGCAGAATGACATGCTCCGTCAATCAGCGCCTTCCAACAAGCGATGCAATGACGTCATCGCGCCGCTAGCATCGTTGAAAGGCGCTGATTGGCAGGGCAAGTCTTTCTGCCCTGCCAATCAGCGTCATTGTAAGGCAGATACAATTAGTCCATGAAGGGGTGGTGGCAGCTGGTTTCAGTGGCGCCGCCGCCCAGGGCCAATTCTAGCTTTTCTGCTGCCTGAGGTGAAAATTGAAATGGCGCCCCCCAGACTGTTCTACATCACTACCAGCCTTCTCCTTTGCCTTGTACTCCCCTGGCATGCGCAGTGCAGTGATGAAGCTGGCCAGAGTACACTTCACTCAACAGTGCGTGTTCATGGAGTACAAGGCAATGGTGCATCCAAGAAAGTTGAAGAAGACTGGTGGTGATGTATAACAGCCAGGGGGATGTCAACCAAGCATGGAAAGGTGGGTTTGCACTTAGGACTGAGTGAGTCTACAGGATAGCGGCACCGACCCATGACCCTTTATAAAGTAATTAGCATATAGCGTGCACTATTTTAAAAGTTGATTTGAAAGATTTTGCTGAATCTGAAACAAACATACAGGGGAATGTTTGGAAATATTGTCAGGTCATGTATTACTGTATGATGGTGGTTCAAGGGGTTAAAACTACCAGACAGGTTCTGATTAAACATACAATGAATTGCAACAATGCCATCTGCTATACACCAAAACCAAGCTCAGTACATATATACAGCACCAGAACAAAGCTCAGTACATATATACAGCCCCAGAACCAAGCTCAGTACATATATACAGCACCAGAACAAAGCTCAGTACATATATACAGCACCAGAACAAAGCTCAGTACATATATACAGCACCAGAACAAATCTCAGTACATAAATATAGCACAAAATCCAAGCTCAAATACATTTCACTACACAGATCATTTGCAAAGTCAGGTTAGCAGCTTCCACTATGACCTGAACAATGGTAATGATATACTGGGAGTTGCTTACACCCCAAAATATAGTACCCTCCACCATCTGTACAGATCATACAGTAATAGTTAGGCTTCATTCTCACCTGCGTCGGGGTTCCGTTCATGGGTTCCGTCAGACCTTTCCGTCAGGGAAACCCATGAACAGAAACCAAACAGAAACCATAGCTTTCCGTTACCATTACCATTGATTTCAATGGTAACGCTTCCATTGCTAATGGTTTCCGTTTGTCTCCGTTTCGCAAGGTTTCCGTTTTTTTTGGCAGAATCAATAGAGTAGTCGACTGTATCCACCTGTAATCTATCACATTTAAGTAACTTAGATGTGATCTATTATAGGTGGGACCTGCGTGTCAGAGACACACAGGACACGCTGACATTGACCCCGTCAGTCCCACGCACCTGACGTGTTCAGGATTCAGAGTAAGCTACAGCTGCTCTGTATACAGGATACAAAGCAGTTGTATCTCAAAAAGTTGAAAGATTTTTTAATAAAAACTAATTATAAAGTTGCACAAAACACACTGACTGCCATTTTATTAAAAAAATTAACAAA
>NC_134687.1:561333538-561373538 GCF_050947455.1 Rhinoderma darwinii | reverse complement strand
AGAAAGAATGGAATCAGACCCTATCCACATGTTCTATCAGTTTGATGAAATTAATTACCAAACAAGAAGAACAAAAATTGACTGAACTAGACATCAACATTACTGACATTAGAAAATCACTTGAGGTCTTTTCCAACTCACCTTCCTTTTCCCTTCTTCAAACTCGAACATCAACTGCCATCGACAAACTGGATCATTCCATTGCTGAAACAAAAAAAAGCAAGTTCCAGCGAGATACAAGAGACTACACACACAATGAAATTTACAATTGGAGCCAAAAAACGAGAAACCATACAAGACCAAGACCTATTCTCAAAAAACGAAACCAATACCGCAATCAATACAGGGATCTACCGAACAGAGTTTCAGTTCTACAGAACCGGACTCTGCTGACGGTATGTCAGAAGATGACAACACTAGAACTCGCCCTTATTCCACCTACAGAACAGAAAACCCAAGTCATCAGTCAAAAAACGAGGCAGGAGGGAGGGCAGGAAGCACAAATCGAATAAATCAGGACTACAATCGTTGCCTCCGCCCCCGGAAATTTCAACAGTACTAGAAATGAATGTAACCAACTTATCCTCCACTCCCTTGACCGCGGAACAAATCGAAGTTTTATCTTTGGGTCTCAACTTCGCCCCCAAAAATAATTTCAATCTATTCAATACATTATTGGACATCAATAAATTCATCCGTAATTTGACTGTTAAGAAGCATTTTCTCGCACAGGAGAATATCTCCTTGGACAACGCTCCAGTGTCATCTCCCCCCACTACACCCGTTGAAGAAGAAATTCCTCCAGCCCATTCACCTTCTAGTTTATCCAAATTCTCCTTCCAGGAACTTACTACTCTAGCGTGTCTAGACCATCTACGCACAGAAACTCACAACCAAACAGTGACAACAGCCCCGAACTTCTTAACATCCAATCCGAAGTTCTACCCTACGAGCTCACGAACGGACTCGATGGATCGCTTTCAAACGGTCATGGAAAAAGAATTGCAAAATTTGGCAGACAGCCTCAAATTCCAACATCCAACAACAAATATGTCGATCCAACATAAACAAGCAGTCAAGTCACTGCATGACAACAAGGACATAGTCATAAAAATGGCAGACAAAGGAGGCAGTGTCACAGTAATGAATAAAAACGATTACAAACAATCTATCATCAACATGCTATCTGACAAAACAACTTACAAAGTACTGGATAAGAACCCACTGGATAACATCAAAAATCATATGAAAAAATTACTTAGTGACGGTCAACTAGGAGGTTTCATTAACCAGAAACAAGCTGACTTCATCCTTGTTGATCAACCTATCACTCCAATTATCCATGCGCTTCCAAAGACCCACAAGCTAATCCTTCCTCCACTAATGAGACCCATTGTCTCAGGCATTGGGTCAATTCTGGAAAGATTGTCAGAGTGGCTGGACACACTACTGCAACCACTAGCACAAACAGCTCCTGGCTTTCTAAGGGACACCAAGAACGTCCTTAATTCACTATGTCACAAACGATGGGAAAAAAATTACACATGGCTCACATGCGATGTTATATCCTTATATACATCCATCCCTCATCACATAGCTTATGCCGCCCTTGACTACCATTTAACCAAACATAGTATATATGAAAAAAACTTCCAAACGTTCATTCTGGAAGTACTCATGTTTTTGATGACCAACAACTATTTTCAATTTGACACAAAATACTATCTTCAACTCAAGGGCGTCTCTATGGGAGCCAAGTTTTCTCCATCGATAGCGAACTTAGTCATGTCCTGGTGGGAACAATCTCACATCTTCTCCACCAACAATGCATATGGCCACTGTATTGAATGGTACGGAAGGTATATTGATGACATTTTACTTATCTGGAAAGGGGACATTGAGACCATCCCTGCCTTCGTAGAAACCCTCAATCAAAACCACTGCAATCTCAAATTTACCTACAACTACGATACCACCAACATTATATTTTTGGATCTGGAACTAAACGGCCAAGAAGGGCAAATAATATCTACCCAAACTCACCGAAAACCCACATCCTCAAATAATATTCTTCATGCAAAGAGTAACCATTCAATACAGACTATAAAGGCCATACCAGTGGGTGAGATGCACCGAGCCAAACGGAATTGCACCTCCCACAGCCAGTACGAAATAGAACAGAACTCAATCAAATCCAGACTTAAAGCAAGAGGGTACCCCACATGGTCACTCAATAGAGCAAGCGATATTATGACCAAAAAACCCAGAACTGAGTTACTTGCATACAGCAATAAACATATCAAGAATGGTTGTATGATCCCATCTGGCAATAACCAACCTACTTTAATTCTGCAACAGAGTAACCAGTTTATGCAAATTAAAAAATTAGTCACCAACAACTTACCCATTCTCCAAGAAGATGACAATATACGTTCCATCTTGGCTGAAGGTTGTCGAATTGTGGCAAGAAAGGCACCCTCTTTAGGCAGCATTTTATCCCCGTCACTCTTCACATCAAACGAAAACATCAAAACAACATGGTTAGAAACCAAGGGTTTCTATAAGTGCGGGCAGCACCCCTGCAAGACTTGCTCCTACGCTCATCCAACTAAAATATTTAGTAATTCCACACAAACAGATACATTCAGCATTAAAAATTACATCAATTGCAACAGCGAATCAGTCATCTACATTATTGAATGTACAGAATGTCAACTAAAATACGTTGGGTGTACTAATAGGAAACTAAAAACAAGAATTTTGGAACATCTTAGCTACGTGAGAAACATCAATATTATCAATATCTCCAACGCGTCAAAACATTTCATTGTGCATCATAATCGAAATACAAAAAATCTACGTTGCTATGCTATCGAAAAAATCCATCCCCCTAAAAGGGGAGGCGATCTTAAACACAAAACTCACCTTAGGGAGGCATACTGGATTTATAGACTAAAAACCAGATATCCAGATGGCCTCAACCTGAGAAGAGACCTAATGTTTCAATATTAATAACCCGACTAAAAATAGCAACATTTAACTTACTTGAGCCTTTTCATTTATGACCAAAAATAAAATTAATGCATATAGAATGAGCCAACATCTTGTCTCTCCAAGACCTCCCTCTTTCATACCCATAGTCTGTACATGCATAACATATGCTATTTGCCATGTACATTACTTTTTATATCACTGAGCCCACTTTCGTTATTCGTTATTTTCTTCCATGCTTTTAACATTAATTTTTTGTTCCAGTTGTTGTCCTACCCCCACTTTTCCCATCCCTGATTCTGTATCCTCACTGTTAAACACTGAGCGCCCTCGTTGTCTTTTTCCCCTACATCAGGGAACACTGGTAATACCTTCTATACAACCCAGCTTTTAACATAAATACACAATTACTGCCTACCCACAGTACAAAGTAACAGTTAGTAAAAAAACGTCATCTTACATGTCAACTATAGATCCTATGACTCACACGACACTGTAAACCAACTATTAATGTAACTTCAATAGCATTTGTATATATACATATAATACTTACCAACTTCACTACTCGTTGCTACGGACTGCAGGAAATCCCGTGCTACTCGGCCGCGAGGAGAGACGTGATGCTCTGTTCCTCCTGTCACCGATACTGCACTCCATACAGTAACGCCAACTGAAATGCAAAATCTATTAAGTTAGAAATAGACTTACATAATAAAACACTTTATTTACAAACATACAAGATAGATGAAAACTAAAATAATACGCTGGGTAGCGAACACTCCCACTTCCGGTCCAAACAACCAAACAACCGTGGAACGCAATCAGTAATCAGCTGCACTGCAGGAACCAGGATATAAACCTGACAGCGCGCTCTATTCAAACAGACACTACAGCCAAGACTAAGGACGCAGACGCGTCCGAAACGCGTAGGCTCTGAGGACATCACTGCCCGCTTATTTCCACACCTGGACTCTATACCTCTGGACTATTTTTAAATCAAAGACTATTAAACTCGGAACTCGCTTCCGTTTTAAACCGCATACAGCGCTGGATCCAAACACTCTTCTTCTTCCCTGCTTCAGACCGTGTGCCGACACGAGGATCCGGGCGCTATTTGTGACACAACCCACAGTGTCAGGTGAGCTGGAGGATTCCTCCCCCCTCTCTTCCTATTTTTGCTATCTATCTATCTATCTATCTATCTATCTATCTATCTATCTATCTATCTATCTATCTATCTATCTATCTATCTATCTATTTATCTATCTATCTATCTATCTATCTATCTATCTATCTATCTATCTATCTATCTATCTATCTATCTATCTATCTATCTATCTATCTATCTATCTATCTATCTATCTATCTATCTATCTATCTACAGTGAAGGAAATAAGTATTTGATCCCTTGCTGATTTTGTACGTTTGCCCACTGTCAAAGACATGAACAGTCTAGAATTTTTAGGCTAGGTTAATTTTACTAGTGAGAGACAGATTATATAAAAAAAAAAAAAGAAAATCACATGGTCAAAATTATATATATTTTTTTGCATTGTGCACAGAGAAATAAGTATTTGATCCCTTTGGCAAACAAGACTTAATACTTGGTGGCAAAACCCTTGTTGGCAAGCACAGCAGTCAGACGTTAATTGTAGTTGATGATGAGGTTTGCACACATGTTAGATGGAATTTTGGCCCACTTCTCTTTGCAGATCATCTGTAAATCATTAAGATTTTGAGGCTGTCGCTTGGCAACTCGGATCTTCAGCTCCCTCCATAAGTTTTCGATGGGATTAAGGTCTGGAGACTGGCTAGGCCACTCCATGACCTTAATGTGCTTCTTTTTGAGCCACTCCTTTGTTGCCTTGGCTGTATGTTTCGGGTCATTGTCGTGCTGGAAGACCCAGCCACGAGCCATTTTTCATTTCCTGGTGGAGGGAAGGAGGTTGTCACTCAGGATTTGACGGTACATGGCTCCATCCATTCTCCCATTGATGCGGTGAAGTAGTCCTGTGCCCTTAGCAGAGAAACACACCCAAAACATAATGTTTCCACCTCCATGCTTGACAGTGGGGACGGTGTTCTTTGGGTCATAGGCAGCATTTCTCTTCCTCCAAACACGGCGAGTTAAGTTAATGCCAAAGAGCTCAATTTTAGTCTCATCTGACCACAGCACCTTCTCCCAATCACTCTCAGAATCATCCAGATGTTCATTTGAAAACTTCAGACGGGCCTGTACATGTGCCTTCTTGAGCAGGGGGACCTTGCGGGCACTGCAGGATTTTAATCCATTACGGCGTAATGTGTTAACAATGGTTTTCTTGGTGACTTTGGTCCCAGCTGCCTTGAGATCATTAACAAGTTCCCCCCGTGTAGTTTTCGGCTGAGCTCTCACCTTCCTCAGGATCAAGGATACCCCACGAGGTGAGATTTTGCATGGAGCCCCAGATCGATGTCGATTGACAGTCATTTTGTATGTCTTCAATTTTCTTACTATTGCACCAACAGTTGTCTCCTTCTCACCCAGCATCTTACTTATGGTTTTGTAGCCCATTCCAGCCTTGTGCAGGTCTATGATCTTGTCCCTGACATCCTTAGAAAGCTCTTTGGTCTTGCCCATGTTGTAGAGGTTAGAGTCAGACTGATTAATTGAGTCTGTGGACAGGAGTCTTTTGTACAGGTGACCATTTAAGACAGCTGTCTTTAATGCAGGCACCAAGTTGATTTGGAGCGTGTAACTGGTCTGGAGGAGGCTGAACTCTTAATGGTTGGTAGGGGATCAAATACTTATTTCTCTGTGCACAATGCAAATAAATATATATAATTTTGACAATGTGATTTTTTTTTTTTTTTTTTTTTTTATATATAATCTATCTCTCACTGGTAAAATTAACCTAGCCTAAAAATTCTAGACTGTTCATGTCTTTGAAAGTGGGCAAACTTACAAAATCAGCAAGGGATCAAATACTTATTTCCTTCACTGTATCTATTGTTCTATCTAGATACAAAAATAGAATCCAGCAGCACATGCTTAAATGAAAGGGGGTGCAAGCCTTTGGGAACTGACCACTGTTCCTCTAGACAAAAAGCCGTAAATAGGCAGCATTCACAAAGGCTTATAGTGGAAAAAGTGGGTGCTTTATTGACCCCAAAAGTGTGATGTTTCGGCTCACACAACCTGAGCTTTTCTCAAGCCTTTGTGAGTGCTGCCTATTTACTGCTTTTTATCTATCTATCTATCTATCTATCTATCTATCTATCTATCTATCTATCTATCTATCTATCTATCTATCTATCTATCTATCTATCTATCTATCTATCTATCTATCTCATTTCTATCTTACTAGAAAAAAAGTATAGAGCAGCAAAGTTTCCAGCCTCTGGCTAGGGTGCAGGCCACAGGACTTAGACTCCTTGTCCCTCCAATCCATATATTCCAAAAAATAGGCAGCACATCAGGGGTTTGAAGCAGAAAAAGTTGGACTTTATTAGCCCATATGTGCAACCTGTGTCCTTAGTGGGCTGAAATTTGTACATTATAGCTAATAAAGTCCATGTGCTGCCTCTTTTTTGGAATTGATGTATCTTTCTATCTAACTTGAAGTTCCAAGGCCACATTGCCAAATCTGTAACAGGGCCCCCAACCTAACATGTTCTAATTATAATACTGGTATATTCTCATGCAGCATAGGGAGTTTTCGCCCTCTCAGGCCCCAGTGTCTGGTTTTGACGGCTACCGCTGTATTCCCTACAGCCAGGGGGGTAGCTATAGGGGGTGCAGAGGTAGCAGTCGCACCCGGGTCCAGTAGCCTGATGGCGCACAAAAACCCCTTTAGCCGCATAAGAAAACACTAATATTATAAATGATATATGGTAGGTGGGGGCACTATTATAGATTCTGCATTGGGGCCCAGGAGCTTCAAGTTACACCTCTGCCAACAGCTAGTATAATCTATCACCCTACCATCCTTGATGTCACATACCTGCTATTGTGCTGAGGTTTCTGATGCTGTATGCAATGTAACAATGACAAAATATATTTTTAATACGTGTCATAGATCTCCAATGGTGACTACAGTTTCCATGTTGTATGGTACTCTTTGTTTTGCTTCTGAAATGAGTACTCGTACTTTCTCATTATAAAAGCAGTTTTTATAAATAAAGTAATTCAGTAATAAAATAAAAAAAGTTAACTATGTCATATAATTCTCTGAATGCCACCTGCAAAATAAACAACGGATGCTTTCATTACGGTGGCCATGACTACATCCGGGTAAATGTTTATATCTCCTCTATAATTGTGCTCTCTTTATTTATAAACTATATGAGAAAAAAATTCTGCATGTTAACTAGATTTCCAAAATTTATATATTGGAATACAAGGCAGGCATCAGCACCCGGCAAACCTGGGCAGATTCCAGGGCCCACTGGACTTTGTGGACTTATGGTAATCTGAACAAACTTGCTCTATGCTTTTAAAGCCAAAGATGGGGTATACACATGGCCCACTGTGGCTCTATCACCCAACATCCAATATTTAAATGTTGGTATATATAGTAAAAACTAATAGAATGTGTTTCCTTCTATATTTGGGTCTAGTCCCTGGACCTTGTAATGGCAGCCAGAATACAAACAGCCACATGATTGGCTACATTCACTGGAAACATACGTAATATGTTACATACTATTTCTATATTTATATTTTTTTATATGTGCATTTATATTAAATCCTTTTCTTATTATATCAACCCTGATCAACTTATTTAGACAAAGTTTGACATTTTTGACTGTTTTCTTATATATTCTGCTATGCAGCCTGTTAACCAATTGTCCCTACAGGGCAGATGGCAGAACAGGAGTAGAGAAAACCTAAAACAAATTATCTATATTCCTTCCATCCTATTATAAGGTGGCAGAAGTTTGCTGCTCTATCATGTACAACACACCTTTCTTCTTAAGGTGTAAACTTTATATGGTCTCCAGTGGTTTCATTATGTTACAAAGTGGACTGGATAGCAAACTCATTGGTAAATGACTCCTTTATAGATGTTTAGGATGGAAAATACTTATTCCCAGCAGTCCCATTGTTCATCACACTAAGGGTAGATTCACATGCGGCAAATTTGTTCTAGAAATTTCTGCAACTGTTCCATTCATCTGAATGGGGTTTAGAGAAATCCATGCAGATGCTATAGAAACAACCCCATCCAGATGTATTGGATGGAATTTTCAGTACAGAAATTTCTGCAACAAATCAGCTACCTGTGAACCTACCCTAATAATGACACATATGCATAGTTTAGAGCTGGTTCCCATTTAACAGTTGTTCCCGTCACAACTGTTGACAAAGTTGTGCACTTCGTCATTCTTGCATTCATAGCCGTTCAGAAAATGCTGCATGCAACGTTTCTCTGTCCGGCAGCAAACCTGATACCATCAAACACAAAATTAACCCCATAGGAAACTATGGGATCAGTTTCCCCCTTGTATGTATACAATATGCTCAAGGGTAAAAAGACCGGAGGGGCAAACATGTGAACCCGAGGTATAAACTGAGCAGTTTGCCAATTTCCTCTTGGTGTAAGGACTCATGCACATGGTCGTATTATGACTCCGGCTGTATGGAGCCGTAACAGAGCACCTATAAATTTCTCTGGGGTCCTAGTGTACCACTGTATATCTTCGATCTCATACAGAGGTTGTTTTTCTAGTTGTTTGCATATAAATCCAACGCAAAAAATAATGTTGCTATGTTCCATCAGACACTGTATTCTGTAGTTATCCTCTCTTGCTTTTAGTGTAGAATTCCTCTGACATTTGGTGCTGTGCAGAACATTACATGGCGGTAAATAGAGTGTCTACAACTCAGGGACTCTATGTGCACACTTTGGCACATAGATAAAGATAAATAAATTTCTTTAGCATCACATCTTAATTAATTCATTGTGTCCATAGGTGATAATACTGGGCAACAGTTGCTCTTGTCAATAAGTCAAATTTTTATGAATGCTACAATTGTCTGCATTTTTTGCGCCTCTTAAATCATATACGGCTCCAAAGCAGTTTGCGAGATGATATTTCCTGATTTTCTTTTAATTTCATATAAAGTGGGATTTATCAGCGGAGCTTTCATTGGCACTGACTTCAATTTATTCTGATGAAACTGACTGACATCTGTGTGTACTGTTCATCAGTCATCATTTAAACCATTCTTAATTGCATTAAATGTAAATTAAGACATTCAATTTTGGCCATTATTTTTCATAAAACACTGTGAACTGAATTTTAGTGGGTCATGAAATTTTACATTCAAGATAAATAGGGGGAATGGAGAACGTACCATTGATACTCATATTTCACTCGGTGTTGAATGGTGGTTTACTAGATTTGAATGATTAATTTGCTGTTTGATTGAAACATGAATGGCTTAGACACTTTGCCTAAGTTTGCTATGGCTCTATCATTGCTAAAGCTTCGCCACACTGAACTAAGTACATGTCAATTAAACAAGGATAAACTCTTTCTATGCTGCAATTCAGGGTAATGATCAATTAAAAAAAAGGAAATCTGTCTAGAACTGAAATCAATATTTTTTGTCAATGTTTTTTCCATCCTATTTCATAATATAAAAGACTATTTGCCACCAAAGTCTGAAAATTTATTTATTATGCGTAAAAATAAAACAGGCTCTAAGCTCTTCGTGTTTATAAGCTGTAGGCAATGACGGGACATCCACGTAATGTCACGTCAAGTTTTCATTTTCATGGCATTCGTCACGTTCGCTTGTAATGTCAACATACAATGAATTTTGATTGGTTGTAATTATGAAGTCACGTCACATAGACATCACGTCATCGTATGGAGCTGATAAACAAGAGTACAGGCAGGGTTGGCACAGAATTTCTAAAGTATATGTCTATATTCTTTTTTTTGTTATGCTTTTAAGCATATGAGATATTTATTAATTTTGGTAAACCTTTTTACAATAACTGCACATATCAGACAAATCTCATGCCCAGTAAGGAAATGTTCACTAGCCTTCATGCAAACCTTTTTAATTTTTGAATTTTTAGCTGGTGATTGACTTTATTGGGGTTAAGCCAGATTTTTCTTTTCCGAAACAGCGCCACTCTTGGCCATGGGCTGTGTCAATATCAGGCACAGAAGTTCAAAGGAATAGAGTTCTACTGGAGTAAAACAAGATCTTTTTTTCAGGATATATCTATTAATTGATTTAATAATTTAATCAGTATGTTCCTCATCATTGTATATGAGGCCGTAGTGTTTTGTTTTTTTCTGTGCAACTGATCCAAACTAATTGGCAACTGGTGAAGAAAAACTGACTACAAATTCATGGTTTTATCAGTTTGTAAAGAAGGGATTAATAATGAAAGGGATTCATCAAAGTATTCTTTGTTCTATGAAATTTTGATAAACATATCAAAAGCCATGAAGACAAAACCTACTGTGAATGTGGCCTATGGCATTATACCAACAGTCATGTGTGTTTCGGCACATAATAATGTGTAGTTCCTTATAAAGTTCCATATCATGAGCCAAGTTTTCCCCTATAAGGGCCTGCCAAGATATGGAATATATTTAGACTCCGTACAACAAAAAAAAATCTCAGTAAACTGTTGTGCTTTTATACTGGGTTATGAATGGCCCCATTGAAATGCCTTAACATGATATTTGGAATCTATTTTATATGGCTCCAAAATACAGTCGTGTGTTTGAGGCCCATGTCCCTTAGAAATTAATGAGATTTTGTAGCGCCTGCGGCCGCTGGTCTCTCTTACCCTAGCGGCCACCTGTTCTGGGATGCCAGCGCACTCTGCTCTCTCCCCCGCTCTGTGTCCGTACTGTGCGCGTGCGGACCCTCGTTCTTAGAGGGCCAGTGCGTGCACAAGGAATATTGACCCCAACCTATCCCAGCACACCTTGGACTTTAAAAGGAACTCTGCCCACTTCCTCATTGCCTGAGCAATGTTGTGTCTTATCCAGTGTTTGTCTGCAAAGGTTTCCTAGCTGTATCTGTATCTTGTATACAGTGTCCCGTGTCCGAGCCAAGTCAAGTGTGCGAAACGACTTCACTATACATGTCCGGTGTCCGAGCCAAGTCTAGTGTCCTAGGCGACTGCACTATCCATGTCCGGTGTCTGAACCAAGTCAAGTGTCCAAGATGACGTCTCTATCCATGTCTGGTGTCCTTTCCAAGTCCAGTGTCTGAGACGACTTCACTATCTGTGTCCAGAGCCCTTGCCAAGTCAAGTGTCCGAGACGACTTCTCTATCTGTGTTCTTGCCAAGTCCAGTGTCCAAGACAACTTCACTATTCGTGTCCTGTAACCTAGACAAATCCAGCTTCCAATAGTCCGGCACAAGTTACCTATCCAGGTATTCTTGTCCTAAAGACTATTATTGACTCTCGTTTGGCCAGCTGTTTCTCCGCCACTGCGGAGCGGCCCAGTGGGTCCACATACCACACAGGCGTGACAGATTTGTTGATGGAACAAAAACTCTAGTTTGAAAAAAGTCATGGATCCAGTGTAATAAAAAAATTACATAGAAACAAATATGATCCATTTATTGATCCATCAAAGGATCATTTACTTATTTAAGTTTTTATTATTTTTGACAAAAACATAACAAATATCAAGACTAACATCCAGCGTGAGTATAGCCTATTGCATTGTTTGGAATACAGCCTGCAATATTTATTTTAGTTAATTTGTTTTATATAACATGTTGCAGACACAGTACAGGAAATATACAGTTTGTGAGCTAGAACACAGTTTAACTGTATATAAAGGAGTGCTATATCACGTCTAAGCAAAAAATATAACTTGATAACAATCTGCATATATCACACATGTATTTGCGTTAGTTGTGTCGTTTAAGTCAATGGCTCAAAATATATTAGACTGAAATTTAGACGAGTCTTCCAACAGACACTCATGCCACAAACTTTATCCAGCATCCTAATCAGGAGATTTCATACCGATATATATTGAGAGAGGAGAAATAACACACAGACGCTGCTGGTATACTTTAAATACTCCTCTGGGGGTTTATTGCCAAACTCAATTACAATAATATCATTCAAAAGGGGTGTAGGCTTGAGGTTAACCAATCAGAGGCAATGTGACACAATATTTCTTATTCCGCCAATAGCAGACCATAAGAATATTTCAAATACATAATTATAATTCTTCATTCAAATGCTGACATCAGGTAACACCTGGGGACAAACATACAATGGGGTGGTGTTAACGGTTCTTTCCGATGAGGGCGTTTGTTGCAATAACGACCAACAGTCATTTTTTCTGTCTGGGCGTTCAGCCAACCCGCTAGCCATGGATGTATGAAGACCACACTATGAACACATAAAGATAACACATTTCTTTGAGACTCGAGCAGAACTATGTAGAGGAAAGGTCATTAAAATAATGGTGAATACATATCTTAGTAATTCGTCATCCTTCTTGATAATTCATAATGTAATTTAATACAGAAAATATAAGCAAATAGATCATCCTTCACAGTTGAAATGTACTTCTTGTCCTGTGTTTGCAAAGTGAAATCAGAATTAAGTCATAGGTTCCAGACCTTGTATAATTTAGCGCTGCACCCTCTATCATGATAAACAACTTTTTGATATGGTACAATGGTATTGAATATTTTTATCCAATAGGAAATAGAAGGCTACTTATCAGCCATCCAGTGCCTTGCTATGAATTTTGCTTACCAGAAATAAAGTTTCTTTTTGAAAAACACGAGTGCTATGTGTCCAATGTTCCTCATACAATATACCAAATAAAGCAATCTTAGGGTCAAATACAAGAGGGTCCCAGAGCATGGAGTTTAGAAGATGAAAACAAGTTAGACTAAAAAGTGTTTATAAAAGGACAATCCCAGATTAAATGCCAGAAATCAGCCTTTAGGCGGTAACATCTATGGCAGGAAAAAATGCAGATTTTGCCCATTTTACGTAAACATACTGGGGTCAAATAGGACTGGTGACTAATATATAATTGTATCAATCTATTAGGGGAAACTTTAGAGTGAGATTCTAGTATTTCGACCTAAGCTTACACTATTTCTAATCATTTCAAACACAACAGCCATCCAAAATCCAAAGAAGAAAACCCAAATGTGTCTCAAAGGAATTCATGACTTTTTGATGCATTATGAAAAAAATTATTTCTAATATTCCATGAACATGTTTACAATGCATTAAAATCATAAGACTTAAAATAAAGATTATTAGTTGATAAATGATTATTAAAAAAAGATTTACAAATATAAATTTAACAAGGAAAAGATAAAAAAAATGCAGTAAAGTTCTTTAAAATGTCCAGTTCTGTACAAACATATTCCATGGAAAACAAAAACACAAAACCACAAATGTATCTACAGCTGAAATGTAAGTAATCATTTACGCATTAAACTGCCGACCGTCCATCCACTCTGACTGCTGCAGCCTTTTTACATATGATGGGAATTAAGAGCTCTGCGCCTGTCAGTCAATAAATAAAATGATTTATAATTCTGTGGAAATATTATAATATAGCCCAAACAGCTTATTCACTGCTTAAAAAAGTTAGCCAAGACTGCACTTGCTAGCTACATTCGGCAGGTAATAGCATATTATTATTATAGACAGCATTTACATTCCCATGTCACTTCTACTGATGGAGAAAGAATTGCTGCCATCATGCTATAGACAGGTAGTTTTTTGCTATTAATATACGTCTCTAGCTCATTTTTAAGGGTAGCGTAAATGGAAGTACGGAATATAGATGGCTTTTGCAAGTCATTCAGGTCACTGAAGCATGTCATTGTTTGCAGCCAGGGTTCCATAAAAGCGCTGTAGGATGATTAGCACGCCGTATATTCTTCTCATAAAATAATATAGCACCAAAAATACACACTGTGTCTAATACATGGACACCGGAGGTAATGATATGCTGGCACCCTTCTAAAAGTCTAGGTGAGATGATGAGCTTGTTCCTGGCACAATAAGCAATTATTAGCCTACTGAAAAGTCACCGGCCCTCAGGAGTGTCTGTTCCTGGATCAGTAACTTTTGACGTTTTGTTTGTTTAAGATTATAAACAAAGCAGAAAATTTTTATACATTATTTAGCCTAGAACGATCCTTTAGGTTGGATTCACACAAAGCGTTTTTGGGACAATTCTGCTTTTTGTGGCGGTTTTTCCTGCATTTTTGGGCAAAAACACTGTTACCAGATGTTAGCTAAAAGCCTATAGTAAAATCTAAAAACCCACCACAAACAATGCTTTTTTGTTTGTGGCGTTTTCCTTGCCTTTTTGTGCTTTTGTTGGGGCAGTAGTGTTTTGGTTTTTTTCAAACACTGCATGCGTTTTTGTGTGTTTTTGGTGGCGTTTTTAATGCAGTTTTTGAGGTACTATTTTTAGTGTGGTCAGATGTTACATTAAAGTCTGTAGTAAAATATCAAATCCACTACACACAACTGCGTTTTATTTGTGGTGTTTTTGAGACAATTTTGTGGTCAGTGAGGTTTTTTTCCAAACACAGTATGATCGAAGTATGGCGTTTTTCAGGCGTTTTTCCCATAGACTTCTCTACAGGAATAAAAAAAAGCCTATACAAAATGACACCAATGAAAAATGCCACTAAAAACGCTAGCTTTTTAAGAGTGTTTTCTGATGCAGTTTAAAATGCCATAACAATTTGTGAAGGTGGTCCTATAGGACTTGAAAAACACAAAAAAATGCATGGAAAAAAGCCATTGAAAACGCTTGCTAAAAACACGTTTACAAGCAAAAACAAAACGTAGAAAAAAATGTGTGTGTGTGTGGGTGAAGGAAGGCTTAAAGAGGCTCTGTCACCACATTATAAGTGGCCTATCTTGTACATGATGTGATCGGCGCTGCAATGTAGATTACAGCAGTGTTTTTTTATGTAGAAAAACGATCATTTTTGACGGAGTTATGACTTATATTAGCTTTATGCTAATGAGTTTCTCAATGGACAACTGGGCGTGTTTTACTTTTTGACTAAGTGGGGGTTGTACAGAGGAGTGTATGACGCTGACCAATCAGTGACCAATCAGCGTCATACACTTCTCTCCATTAACTTACACAGCACATAGCGATATAGCTATATCGCTATGTGCAGCCACATAAACACACTATAACGTTACTGCAGTGTCCTGATAATGAATATACATTACCTCCAGCCAGGACGTGATGTGTATTCAGAATCCTGACCACTTCTGTAGCATCTCTGTGCTTTACAGCACAGCACAGCACAGCGAGATCTCGATGTGAATGACAGTTTACAGCGTAATCTCGCGAGACTACGCCTGCTATGCTGTAAATCACAGAGACGCTACAGAAGTGGTCAGGATTCTGAATACACATCATGTCCTGGCTGGAGGTAATGTATATTCATTGTGAGGACACTGCAGTAATGTTAGTGTTTGTGTATGTGGCTGCACATAGCGATATAGCTATATCGCTATGTGCTGTATAAATGAATGGAGAGAAGTGTATGACGCTGATTGGTCACTGATTGGTCAGCGTCATACACTCCTCTGTACAACGCCCCCACTTGGTCAAAAAGCAAAACACGCCCAGTTGTCCGTTGAGAAACTCATTAGCATAAAGTTAATATAGATCATAACTCCGTCATAAATTATCGTTTTTCTAAATAAAAAACACTGCTGTAATCTACATTACAGCACCGATCACATCATGTACAATATAGGCCACTTATAATGTGGTGACAGAGCCTCTTTAAGGATGTCTTCTTTAAAAATCTGCAAGAAAATCAGCTCACGATACAATAGGTGAAATCTGCGACAATATCCAGAACAAAGCCATACAGATCGGGCATGCATATTAAAATCCACAACATATTTAGTAATCCATGCAGATTTTTTGTAAAACCCCATTTACATGGGTCATGCACAGATGTCATAGGATTCTATAGCAAAACTCAGAATAGGCCGCACTAATGCACTACATTTTATCTTAAAAGTAATGTCCACCATTTTACGTTTTTAGGTAGAGGGGAGTATATATTATAGATAAGAAAGCTGTGAATATGTGGGGCTAGGGGGTGGGGGAGAGATTAGCTGCTATGTCAATGTCACAGCAAACAGGGTAATCAGTTTAGTGCAGACCTACCCTTCCATCCCGGACTCCACAGCATTCAAGTGCCATTCCTCTATGTTAGGTATGCCCAGAGACGTAGCTAGGTTCTACAGTACCCAGATCAAAGATTTCGTTTGGCACCCCCCCATCCCCCAACTTCTTTCCCGACATCTCCTTCCCCCTCACCATGTTTGCTTTCTCTACCAATCATTGAGATGTAATTTTTTTTCACCTTTTTTCAATGTAACTCGAGCATAAAACCATTTGTACATTTTACAAGCAATATAGTTCTTTAAGTTAGTTAACATAACAATAAATTAAAAGAAAATAAATTAAAGAGGTCAGTGTGCCTGACTAAAACAGATTGTATAACTGAGGCTAATGAGACTATATGGTGACATAAAGAACAGCCTCCTCTTGTAGATAATGCCACCCCCCTTTAGGAAGTGCCACACAGCCCCTGTGTAGATAGTGCTACACAACCCCCTTGTAGATAGGGCCACACCCCCACCTGTAGATAGTGCCACACATCACCCTTGTAGATAGTGTCACAAACCTCCCCTTGTAGATAATGCCACACACAGCCCCTTGTAGATATTTCTACACACTCCCTTGTAGATAGTGCCACACAGCCCCCCGTCAATAGTGCCACACAGCCCCCCTGTAGCTAGTGCCACACAGCCCCCTGTAGATAGTGCCAAACATTACTTGTAGATAGTGCCACACAGCCTTTCCTTGTAGATACTGCCACAGCCCCCTTGTAGATAGGGCCACACATACCCTCCTGTAAATAGTGCCACACACAACCCTTGTAGATATTGCCATCCCCCTAGTAGATAGTGCCACACACACACACACACACACACACACACACACACACACTCCCTGTAGATAGTGCCACACTACTCCCCTGTAGATAGTGTCATACCCCCCTTGTAGATATTGCCACACACCCCCCTAGTAGATAGTGCCCCACACACCCTCCTGTAGATAGCACTACACCCCCCGCTGCCTGTACATAGCGACATTGTGGCTCCCAAGAGGAGCCCCTGACGTCACTGTCCATATATGGACAGTGACGTTAAGGGCTCCTCCTGGAGTGGAATCCCCGGCCAGAGCACTGCCGACGCTCTGGCCGGGTATTCCGCTCCTAGAGGGAGTCCCTGACGTCCCTGTCCATATATGGACAGTGACGTCTTTGGCTCCTCTAGGGAGCCCCAATGTCACTTTGTACAGGGAGGGGGGGTGTAGTGCTATATTCCGCTCCATATATTCCGCTACAGGAGGAGCCCCTGATGTCCCTATCCATATATGGATAGTGACGTCAGGGGCTTCTCCAAGAGCAGATTCTTCGGTCAGAGCGTCGGAAATGCTCTGATGGGGATTCCGCTCCAGGAGAAGTGAACAGATAGTTTCCTACTCTACCATAATATTCAATTGTATCTGCGCCCGGCACCCTCCATACCTTCTCTCCTAGTTGCGCCCGGGGGAAAATGCCCCACCTGCCCCTCCTAACTACACCTATGGGTTTGTGCCTGTACTTTGTGCAATGTGGAATCCCTAAAGAAAATCTACAACAAATGCGCCATTTTATGAACATCTAACACTACTAGACCAACACTGGTTCTAAAATTAATTTAGACAGTCATCTTCAACTATGAACATAACTATGAATATTTTTTTTCTCATCAACACATTACAAACAGTCAGTTGTTAATGAAAGACCTGAAATGTTGCATGGCTTATTACTGTATATAGTTGTCAACACCAACAAAAAAACCTGTATTGACCTCTTCCCGCTGCAGCCACTTTAGACCTTCCTGACAGAGCCTTATTTTTCAAATCTGACATGTGTCACTTTATGTGGTAATAATTTTGGAATGCTTTTACCTATCCAAGCGATTCTGAGATTGTTTTCTCGTGACACATTGTACTTTAAGTTACTGGTAAAATTTGGTCGATACATTCAGTATTTAATTGTAGAAAAGTAGTACAAATTTGTGAAAAATGTAAAAAATGTGCCTATTTCTAAATTTAAAGGTATCTACTTGTAAAAATTTTTGTAATGCCACACAAAATAGTTGCTAATTAACATTTCGCATAGGTCTACTTTATATTTGCATAGTTTTTTTTAACATCCTTTTATTTTTCTAGGACGTTACAAGGCTTTAGCAGAGATTTCTCAAATTTTCAAGAAAATTTCAAAAGGCTATTTTTACATGGACCAGTTCAGATGTGAAGTGGCTTTGAGGGGCCTATACAATACAAACCCCCATAAGTCACCCCATTTTAAAAACTGCCCCCTCAAAGTATTCAAAGCAGAATTTAGAAAGTTTCTTAACCCTTTAGTCTTTTCACAATTAAAGCAAAGTGGAGGTGAAATTTACTATTTAAATTTTTTTTTGCAGAAATTCATATTTGATCCATTTTTAACACAGAAGGTTTTACCAGAGAAACACAACTTTATTTATTTATTTATTTATTGCCCAGATTCTGCAGTTTTTAGAAATATCCAACATGTGGCCCTAGTGTGCTAATTTACTGAAGCACAGGTCTCTGAAGCAAAGGAGCACCTAATGGATTTTGGGGCATTCTTTTTATTAGAATATATTTTAGGCACCATGTCAGGTTTGAAGTGGTCTTGTGATGCCAAAACAAAGGAAGCACCCAAAAAAAGACCCAATTTTGGAAACTACACCCCACAAGGAATTCATCTAGGGGTTTAGTGAGCATTTTGATTCCACAGGTGTTTCATAGATTTTATTAGAATTTGGATGTGAAAATTTAGAATTTACATTTTTTTCAATAAGATGAAGTTTTAGCCTAAAAAAAACAACAAAATGTCCACAAGGAATAAAGAAAAAAAGCCCCCTAACATTTGTAAAGCAACTTCTCTGGAGTACGGAAATACCCCATATGTGGGCATAAACTGCTGTTTGGGCACACGGCAAGGCTCAGAAGATTTGGCTTTTGGAGTACAAATTTTTCTGGATTGTTTTTTTTTTTGCACCATGGCACTTTTGCAAAGCCCCTTATGTACCAGTACAGTGGAAACAACCTAAAAGTTACTCCATTTACAAAACTATACCCCTTGAGGAATTCATCTAGGGGTGTAGTGAGCATTTTGACCTCACAGGTGTTTTATAGATATTATTAGAATTCGGCAGTGAAAATGAAATAAATCATTTTTCTTCAATAAGATGTAGGTTTAGCTAAAAAAAAAATCATATTCTGAACAAATAAGGGAAAAAAAGAACCACAACATTTGTAAAGCAACTTCTCTGGAGTACGGAAATACCCCATATGTGGTCCTAAACTGCTATTCGGGCACACGACAGGGCTTAGAAGGGAAGGAGCGTAATTTGGCTTTTGGAGCACAGATTTTGCTGGATTGTTTTCTTGGCACCATGCCGCTTTTGCAAAGCCCCTGTGAGATCAAAACAGTGGAAACTACCCAAAATTTACTCCATTTGGGATTTTACACCCCTTGAGGAATTAATCTAGGGGTGTAGTGAGCATTTTCACCTTACCGGTGTTTTATAGATTTTATTAGAATTGGGCAGTGAAAATGAATAAATTATTTTTCTTCAAGAAGACGTAGCTTTAGCTCAAAATTTTTCATATTCTCAACAAATAAAGGAGAAAAAGCACCCCAACATTTGTAAAGCAATTTCTCCCGAGTACGGCAATACCCCATATGTGGTCATAAACTCCTGTTTGGGCACACAGTAGGGAAGGAGTGCCATTTGGCTTTTGGAGTGCAGATTTTGCTGGATTAGTTTCTGGGCACTATGTCGCATTTGCAAAGCCCCTGTGGGACCAAAACTGTAGAAACCCACCAGAAGTAACCCCCATTGTGGACACTACACCCCTCATGGTATTCACCTAGGGGTATAGTGAGGATGTTAACCCCGCAGGTGTTTTCCAGAAATTAGTGTGCACTCGATGTTTCAGAGTGAAAATGGGAATTTCTCCATAGATATGCCAGTATGTGTTGCCCAGCTTGTGCCACCATAACAGGACAGCTCTATAATTATTAATCTGTGTTTCCCGGTTTTAGAAATACCCTACATGTGGCCCTAATCTTTTGCCTGGACATTTGACAGGACTCAGGATTGAAAGAGTACCATGACAAATTTATGCCTAATTTGGCAATTTACAAGTATTGGGTCTCAATTGCAGAGGCTCTGATCTGAAATAATAAAAGAAACCCCTAAGAAGTGACAGCATTTTGGAAACTACACCCATCAAGGCAGTTATTAAGGGGTGTAGTGAGCATTTTCACCCAACAGGTCTTTTCCATAAATGAATGTGCTGCGGATGGTGCAAAGTAAAAATTTCAATTTTTCCCTAGATATGCCATTTCAGTGGCAAATATGTAGTGATTAAATGAAGGCATTGGCAAATATGTTATGCCCAGCTTGTGCCACTGGAGACACACACCTCAAAAATTGTTGAAAGGGTACTCCTGGGAATGGCGATGCCCTATATGTGGAAGTAAACAGCTGTTTGAGCACACTGTAGGGCTCAGTAGGTAGGCAGCAGCATTTGGCTTTTGCAGCGTGGATTTCGCTTAGTAGTAGCTTTGTTTGGGTTATATTACTGGTATTTTAGTTTATAATGTGGGGGTACATGTAAGCCGGGCAGAGTACATCAGGGGCATAGTCAGGTGGTATAATAATGGGGTAAAAAAAATAAAAAAGAATCCATAGATGTGTGTTACGCAGTGAAGCAATCCTTTCTGTAGAGGCCGGTGTCGCGCTGATAAATGGTGTCCTTTCTTATCCCCCTTTTGGTCCACACTCCGCACCTTTGCAGTTTGGGGAATTTTGGTGGGAAGTGTTGTCCTGGTATAATATGGACACCCTAGGTTCCAGCTGATATGTTTGAGTCCTACCCGTCCTGGTTCCCTAATTTTAGAGCCTTGAAACAGGAGAAATGTTCCCCTCGGGCCTGCACTACTGAATATTTTTCTTTCCTGACTTATTGGAGCCTTAACTAACTTAATTTTTTTCATAGACATAGTGGTATGAGGGCTGTTTTATTGCAGGACAAGCTGTAGTTTAAATTGGTACCATTTTGGGGTACTTGCGACTTTTTGATCACTTTTTAGCCTATTTTTTGGGAGGTAAGGTGACCAAAAAACAGCAATTCCGACATAGTTTTTTAGGGTTTTTTTTATAAGGCGTTCGCCATGCATTATAAATTACATGTGAGGTTTATTCTGTGGGTCAGTATGATTCCAACTATATCAAATTTATAGCACTTTTTTATGTTTTAAAACTTTTTGCACAATAAAGTTTCTTTTGTAAAAATAATGTATTTTTTCTGTCACCATGTTGTGAGAAGCATAACTTTTTAATTTTTTCGTCGACTGGGCTGTATGAGCCACTAAAATCAGCTGCCGCCACCCCCTCCTGCACTCATTGTACCTGCGTCTATAGGACGCAGATACAATTACATACATAAGAGCTGAATGGCCAGGCATATTCCATGCCCGACCATTCAACGCCTTACAATGTCGCTGATTGGCATGGCAAAATGACTTGCTTCGCCAATCAGCGCCTTTCAATGACGCTAGCGGCACGATGACGCTTCCATTGTTGAAAGGCGATGATTGGCGGGGCAAGTCATTCTGCCCTGCCAATTAGCGCCTTTCAACGACGCTAGCGGTGCGATGACATCATTGCACCTCTTGCGTCATTTAGCCCCAGCAGACCTGCTCAGAAGGGAGAACTGGACGGCGCAGGTACGGGATCATGTGAGTATGTAAAGTTTTTTTTTCTCTAATAAAATTGTGAGTGCCATTATCTACAGGGGAAGGCTCTATCTACAGGGGGGGGGTCCTATATTTGGGGATGTGGAGCACTATCTACAGGGGGAGCTATATATAGGGCACTATCTACAGGGGTGGGCTATGTGTAGGACACTGTATACAGGGGGAGCTATATGTGAGGCATTATCTACAGGAGTGTGCTATATGTGGAGCACTATCTATCACCAGTGAGTCCCTTAATGTAAATGTTTATTCTGCCTCTAATTAGTACTGTAGTCACTGTATGATCTGCAGCGAGATGATGGGTGGTTTGATTATGATATGATTTGTTTTGGTGAAACAGCATCTCCCGGCCATGGCCGCCATCAGGTCAGTACTAGTAGTACTCCCGTCAGGGTCCGGCCACATGGCTGAAAAAAAGTGGCCCGCCGGGCTGTCGTCACCCCCCCTCTGGACTGTCACCCCCCCTCGCAACTCTTGCGGGCCCCCATCGCAATGCTCGCGGGCCCCCCTCACAACGCTCGCGGCCCCCCCTGCAAACCTGTTGCTTTACGAACTGGATGGGGATCAGCATGTAAGCAGAAGCTCCGTGTGGAGATCCCGCCCCCCAAGCTCCTTCTTTCGCCGACCGGACCTGCAGGCTGGTGAGTTTTTTTCCCCTTCCCCTCTGCATCCTACTTCCCATCCCTCCTGACCCCACTTGTAGAATATATAAAGTATGTTAAAATGTTTTTGTTTTTATTTTCATTTTCCTAATGTTTTTTTTGCCGCGATTTTCGCAATCATGGAAAAAATGGCGCAGTTTAGGCGTGATTTGTGCCGCGATTACGAAAATTGCATAAAAAAGGGTACAAAACATCAAAAAATAGTGCTGTTAGGCTATATTCTCACAGTGTGGTCAAATCACGTTTTTGCCACGATTTTACAAAAATTGTGGCAAAAAAATGGGATTTGACCGTACTGTGTAACTAGACTAAGGCCTTATTCAGATGGCCGTGTTTGGTCAGTGATATACGGAGCGTGTATCGGCAGTATTTCCCAGGCCGACCACAATTCATGGTGCAGCCTCAGTTACAGTGGAAAAACATGGTGTAAAAGAAAGAAAAAAATATATAAAGTTCCCCAAAGGTCTTTTTGGCCTTTGAGGGACAGACCATGGTAATAAAAAAATAAAAGTAAAGTAAAGTGCAAAAAAATACATAAAATACCCGCACCAAAAAAAAAACGTTCCCCCCGCCAATCATTGTTGTAACGCTAGCGCTGACCCAATTACCCTAATATAGACATGTAATATATTAAAATTTACGGTAGACAATGACGATCACAAATAAAAGGTCTATTTTAGTGTAAAACTATGTTATTATAAAAAAAAAATAGCTGAAACTTAAAAAAGCTTATTTTTTTACTATTATTTTCAAAATTTATGAATAAAAAGGATGTGTATAAAAACGATAAAAAAAGAAATCTGCATTGTCTACGGAAAAAAACATCGCAAAAATCATGTCGTTAGCGCAACAAATTAAAAAGTTATAGCCATTTAACTAACACGTGCTAAAAAGGGCTAAACGGTGTCTGGTCCTGAAGGCTCAAAATAGCCCGGTACTGAACTGGTTAAAGCAACGACCATGTGAATAGCCCCATAGAAATACATGCAGCCTTGTGACGGCCATTTAAAAAAACGTCCTTCACACGGACGAATAATACGTTAGTCTGAATAAGCCCTAACTCATGTGAATGGGGTTTGTCAAAACCTCATGCACGTGCAGCAGAAAAAAAATCTGCATGGAATTTAGGACGTGCTGCAGATTTATAACCCCTTACCGCAATATCACGTAACTGTACGTGATATGGGTTAGGTATATATGGGAAGCATAGAGGGAGCGCACGGGCTGAGCTCGCTCCATACACAGCGGGTGAAGACTGTGTTACGCAGCCGACACATCACTGCAACGGGCGGAATCAAAGATCACTTTGATTCCGCCCGTTTAACACCTTAAATGCCGCCCGCGGTCAATCGCTATTGACCGCGGCATTTAAAGTGTTAGAATCAGGGAGGCGCCCCCTGAAACAAGCCATCGCCCCCTCCCCGCGGTACGATCGGCTGTTAACAACGGTTGTTATAGCAGCCTGGGGGCCTAATGAAAGCCCCCAGGTCTGTCATCTTTGTACTCCTTTAACCCTCTGCCTCTGGAAGGGCTTCAAAGGAGACTGTCAGTGTCACGATATACTGCAATACATTAGTATTTCAGTATATCATGCAGTGGATGATCATGGCAGTGGATCGCTGCTTCAAGTCACCTAGGGGGACTAGAAAAAACTGTTAAATAAATGTTTTTTTATGTTCCAAAAAAAAATACAAAATAAAGTAATAAAATAATAAAGTATTAAAAGTTAAAAAAAAACAACTTTTCAAATTTTTTCCCTAAATCAAAGTTAAAAAAAATTAAAAGTTAACATAACTGGTATCGCCGTGTCGTTAAAAGTCTGAACTATCACAATATAGCATTGTTTTAACCCCGCTGGGTGAATGCCGTAAAAAGAATATATATGAAACACGCAAATTGCTGGTTTTTGGTCACCTTAGCGCTCCAAAAAAGTGATCAAAAAGTCGCATATACCCCAAAATGGTATCGGTGAAAACTACAGCTCGCCCTGCAAAATTTAAGCCCTCACATCGCTAAATTGACTGCTGTTGCGTGATTCGCGCAACAGCAGTAAAAAGTATGAATGAAAACAGAAAAGAACCACGTGCTTTTCTGTTTACAAACAGAGTGTCATAATGATGGCGGCTGCGCGAAAATCACGCAGCCACGCATCATATGCGGCTGACACACGGAGCTGTTAAGTACCTTTTGTGCGCACAAAATGGCCCGTTTTTTGCGCGCGCAAAATGCACACGCTCGTGTAAATCAGGCCTAATAGTGCGTTCTTTGATACGTTTTTACATTTTGATGCGGAAATAGGTGCAGGTTTTATGCTGCAGATTATTTATTTTTTTTAAACTAGTCAGAAACAATTCGCAAGCGGCAACGCAAGATAAATTGAAATGTAGCATATTTTCAAATACGCACCGCAGGTAAATTTTTGTGCAGAAAATGCGACATGTTGATGGGATTTCTTGATGTAATTTACTTTACTGGTAATGTATTACACTGCGGATTTGCCAAACAAAACTACCCGCGACAAACTTGCATGTAATAAGTATCGTGTGAATTTGGCCTAACAGAGTTTTTTTTTAACTCACCCTAAGGGGCGTTCACACATGTTGGATTTGATACGGATTCCGATGACATGCCGATGATTCTGAATCCCATGCATATTAGGTTTCCGCAACCCAGTTCACATGCTGCGAAATTTTTTCCACGTGTATTATTGTCTACACCATGAAAAAAAATCCACCACAGCAATAAGTAGCATGCGACTTATATTACATGGAAAAGCCGAGGATGAGCAACTTTGAATGACAATGGGACTTGTTCACAGTTTTTTTGCAGGCAGAAAAATCTGCCTAGAAATTCCTTCAAGCTTTCTCTGCCTCCCATTGATGTCAATGGCAGGTCAGAGACGGAAATGCCCGAAGAAAGGGCATGTCACTTCTTTTTCTCGCAAGCGTTTTGTGTAACACAGAAGGTTTTACCAGAGAAATACAACTCAGTATTTATTGCCCAGGTCCTACAGTTTTTAGGAATATCCCACATGTGGCCCTAGTGTGCTAATGGACCGAAACACCGGCCTCAGAAGCAAAGGAGCACCTAGTGGATTTTGGGGCCTGCTTATTTTTAGATTATATTTTAGCCACCATGTCGGGTTTGAAGAGGTTTTGTGGTGCCAAAACAGTGGAAACTCCCCAAAAGTGACCCCATTTTGGAAACTAGACCCCTTAAAGAATTTATCTAGGGGTATAGTTAGCACTTTGACCCCACAGGTATTTTGCTATATTTATTGGAGTTTGCGAAAATGAAAATCTACTTTTTTTCTGAGACTAACTGTGAGGCTGGGTTCACACGACCACATTAACGTCCGTAATGGACGGACGTATTTCGGCCGGAAGTCCCAGACGGAACACGCTGCAGGGAGCCGGGCTCCTAGCATCATAGTTATGTACGATGCTAGGAGTCCCTGCCTCTCTGCAGGACAACTGTCCCGTACTGTAATCATGTTTTCAGTACGGGACAGTAGTTCCACGGAGAGGCAGGGACTCCTATCATCGTACATAACTATGATGCTAGGAGCCCGGTTCCCTGCACTGAGTTCGGTCCGGGACTTCCGGCCGAAATACGTCCATCCATTACGGACGTTAATGTGGTCGTGTGAACCCAGCCTCACAGTTAGTCTTCGAGGAACAGCCAGAGGCTGATCCTCATAGGCTTCCATACATGGCAGACCCGGAGGCCGTTGTCTGGCCCTCGTGTGCCATCACAAGTATCAGCAGCCCCCACAATTGCATGGGGGCTGCTGATGTGCTACAAACCCCCTACATGCGGAGATCGCAATCGAGCCCCGCATGTAACGGGTTAATTGCCGAAATCAGCGGCAATGAGCCACTGATCGGCAACAGTGGAGTGTCAGCTGTCAGGGACAGCTGACCTCCCGGTTCCCGATGCACACTGTCACCGACACTGTTGCCGACAGTGTGCATCGCGAACGGTAGTGACGTCCTGTCACTCTGACAGGAAGTCTATCAGGAGGCTGGTCCTGATAGGCTTCCGTACATGGCAGACACGGAGGCCATTACTTGGCCTCCGATCGCCATGCTAGCCATCTGCAAACCTCACAATTTCATTGTGAGGTCTGCCGATGTGTTAGAAACCCCTGAATGCGGTGATTGCAATTGATCACCACAATTAAGGGGTTAATTTGCGAAATCATTGGAAATAAGCCGCTGATCGGCATACAGTGGAGTGTCAGCTGTCAGGGACAGCTGGCCTCCAGGTTCCCGGTGCACACTGTCGCCGACAGTGTGCACCGGGAACCACGCAGTAACTGTACGTCCCTGTGCGCTAAGACACTGGCCACATATACGTAAAGTTGCGTCGTGGTGCGCCTAGGGGTTAATGGCAACGTAAGAATGGAGCATTAGTTCTCCTTACATCCTCACAAGCGCTCCCCCCTCCCTTAAGGCCCCCTTCACATCATGTCATTGCCCTAAGTTTATCGTGTATGTCAGGAAATCTCACGTACACTATAAACAACGTAGACAATAATTCACAGGGCTCCATAATTTCCTTTTAGCCTCCGTTGGGCTGGTAGACGTTGGTAAACCTTATTTTGTAGGATGGAATAGCGTAGTAGACTTTGCTATTCCGGAGTCCCCAGACAGAGCATCACAAGTGCTCTACTCGTGGACTTTGTCCCTGGGAAAGCTCCTGACATCACTATCCATATACGTAAAGTGACGTCAGGGGATTCTGCAGGGCCGGAATCCCTGGCCAGAGCGTTGCCGCTCATTCTGCAAACCACACTAGGGAAATTATCTTTTAATCCTAAAACACTGTATGCTAGTAAATGTGAAAAGTCTGACTTCGCCACTGTAACCCCTCCCCAACCCCTTATAATTCAGTGTCAGATGGAAACAGCTTTAATGCATCCCATACTAAAGGGTTTTCTGAATCTCTCTTATGAATGCACAAGACTTAAATATATAAATAATTATATGGACGTGGCATTAACATAACATCTGCAAGATGATTTATACTGAGGGCTGCTGAAGGATGGAGGGAGTTCTTAAATGTTATCATTGCTAATGGTTTAATGATGCATTAAAATGTTTGACGAGTTAGAACATTTTTCTTTTTAATTCTTTTACGCTAATTTTTTAAAACAAATTTCAAATTTAATTGATGGTAAAAAATGTGCAGTGTTAGAACAAACCTACAAACCGTCGGTCTGATAAAAAGAAGACTAATAAAATGTACCGTAAGCAAAGGCGCAGCTACTGGAGGGGCTAGCAGAGCATGTGTCCTGGGTGCCACTGGAGGCGCCAAACTGCAACCCTTTGTTGGGGTATTTAGATAAAGGGCAAGGGCAGCAAACTGAATTTATGCCACTGAAAGAAAAGCCTGTGAAGGAAAGTGATTACACAGTCCATATATGGACACCGTGACGTCACTCACTTCAGAAGCGGAATCCCCGACCCTGTGGCCGGGGATTCCTCTCCAGGAGAAGTCAGTGACTAAACTGTCCATATATAAACATTGAAGTTAGTGACTTCTCCTGGAATGGGGGCGGGGGGGAAGGGTGCAACCTACAGGGGGCTGTGTGGCATTACCTACAGGGGACTTGGTGGCATCACCTACAGTGCAGGGTGGCATCACCTACAGGGGGCAGGGTGACATTACCTACAGGGGGCTTGGTGGCATTACCTACAGGGGGCTTGGTGGCATTACCTACAAGGGGCAGGGTGCTATTACCTACAAGGGGCAGGGTGGCATTACCTGCAGGGGGCTGGGTGGCATTACCTGCAGGGGGCTGGGTGGCATTACCTGCAGGGGGCTGTGTGGCATTATCTACAGAGGGCTGTGTGCGGCAACAAATTTAAATGATATTCATCCGATTTTAAAACGTACAGGGGAAAAACGGATGCAAAACAGGTCAAAATCTGCCGTTAAAAACGACAACACGGCTCGGAACGGAATCGGAACGGATGCAAACCGGCCAGGAAAAACGGCCCAAAACGGACGATTTTATCGACCGACACTCGGACCCTGTCGTGTGAATGAGGCCTAAGGCCTTAGGGTAGGAATGCACACACTGTAAACACTGCGGATTCTCCGCAACAGATTTCATTGTGGAAAATCTGCAGCGTAATACAGTACCAACAGGGGTGGATGAGATAACTCAAATCTCATCTCCACACAGAAACTGTACATAAATTGACCTGCATTTTTGTAATCTGCAGCATGTCAATTTATGCTGCAGAATCACTGCTCCTGTATTGTAAGATTTCCCCATTAACCCCTTTACGACGAAGGATGGATATATCCGTCCTATGCAGGTGCCAGTTCCTGCATAAGGACCGATATATCCGTCACCTTATCGTGCGGGTACTGCCACTGTAACCACACGATCAGCGGCCAGAGGCATGGCCTAATACTGTAGATTGCCTGTCAGTTTTACACTGACAGGCAATAATGCTTTGGTATACTAAGTATACCAAAGCATTATATCTGCGATCTAAAGATCGCAAAGTAAAGTCCCCTAGTGCGACAAAAAAAAAAGTAAAATAGATAAATAACGTTTATGAAAAAAATAAAAAAAATTACAGTAAAAATAAAATAAAACCACTTTTTTGGGGAAAAAGTGGTTTTATTTAGTAAAAGTGTCAAAACAAATAGCACATAAACATATAAGGTATCGCTGCGATCGTAACGACTCGAACAATAAAATTAACACATTAATTAAACCGCCGGATGAACTGCGTCCAAAAAAAAATGGCAAAATTATTTTTTTCTCCCATTCCCCCCCATAAAAAATAAAATAAAAGTTTATCAATAAGTCCCATGTACCCCATAATAGTACTAATGAAAACTACACCTTGCCCTGCAAAAATCAAGCCCACATACAGCGACATTGACGGAAAAATAAAGAAGTTACGGCTCCTGGAATGTGGCAATGCAAAAACAAGTACATTTTTTATAAAAGGGTTTTTATTTGTGCAAACGTAGGAAAACATATTAAACCTTTTACATATTTGTTATCCTCGTAATCGTGCCAACCCATAGAATAAAGGTAACATGTTATTTACGCTGCATTGTAAATGGCGTAAATTTATAACGTGAAAATCAATGCTGGAATAGATACTTATTTTCAATTCTCTCCTAAAATAAAGTTAATAAAAGTTAATAGATATATTGTATGCATCCAAAAATTGTGCAATTGCAAAATACAACTCGCCCTGCAAAAAACAAGACCTTATATGCCTATATCGACGGAATAAAAAAAAAGTTACGACTGTTGGAATGCGACCGTGAGAAAACAAAAAATAATCCTTGGTCATTAAAGCACAAAATGGCCTGGTCATTAAGGGGTCAAATTCAATGGGAGGTAAAACCCACAAGAAAGTTATGTGTTACGGCAGAAATGCTGCGATTCTGCCGCAAAAATCTCAAATGAGAAAAAACGGTAATAATCCTGGCCGTAGTCATAGCGATGCGTATTCTGTTCTGAGCGTAGCACGGACTCCTAAGATGACGATTCATCCCATGTGACTGCTGCAGCCAATCAAAGGCTGCAGTGGTCACATGGACTACGGCATCATCCCAGGAGGTCAGGCTACGCTCAGAAGAGAGGGACGCGTCGTCATGACTACGGCTGGTAGTTTTAGCTTTTTTATTTCTTTATTTCTGCAGTCTTTCTGCAGCGGACATGCCGCCCGAAAAACTGCACCAAAATTTTACGCCGTTTTTAGGTGGAATTCCCTGCGATTCCAGGACGGGTCCTGTGTAGTTTTATGCAGTCGATCTGCCATGTGTGTTCCTACCCTTATAATCAAGTTGCTCTCCCCCACAAAAATTATCACTAAAGAATCCTTTCTTCCCCATACATAACATTTGCAGCTGCCAAGTCCCCCCCTATATGATTCATAATAAGCTCCTACACCCCAAAATGAACTATACAGAATTCCCCCTCCCCACAAAATAGATATATAAAGAATCCCCACACTACTATAGCATTTAGAGCAATGTCCCCTCCCCCACAAAATCGATCTATAAAGAATCCCCACAAACAAAGCACTTATAAACTAGTATCCCCTCCCCCACAAAATTGATCTATGCAAAAACCTCCATAATGTTACACATCATTTATAGAGCAATCTTTCCCCCTCCCTCACACAGCACAAAGATTAACCTCAAGCTGCTGCTCTTACTAGACCCTGGAGGTCCATGGAGGAGTCTTCACTGTGGCAGCAGCAGAGCAGGGAGGAGCTGCTGGAGTCGCTAAGTCTGTGTGGCTGCGTAGGATAGGCTGGGCTGATTGGTGGAGCAGACAGAGGCCCCTGCTGCTCCACCAATCAGCATTCACTTCACACTGCAAAGGAGAGGAAGGAACATTTCTGCTCTCTGATGTGCAGCCCGTATGTGTACCCCCTCCTCTGCCTCCTTTTTACTTGTTAGTCCGGCAGGGAGCAAGGGAGGGGGTTGTAAAAATAAATAATTTTAATATAAAATTTGTATTACTCATTT
Source organism: Rhinoderma darwinii (assembly GCF_050947455.1). NCBI lineage: Eukaryota > Metazoa > Chordata > Amphibia > Anura > Rhinodermatidae > Rhinoderma > Rhinoderma darwinii. The sequence goes on along the minus strand of NC_134687.1, from coordinate 561,342,445 downwards.
GCCACAGCCGTAGGCACTGCTGAGTCGCCAGGAGCGGGCAGCTGCTGAGTCGCCGGGCCACAAGCAGGGGAAGGGAGTCAGCGCAGCGCCCCCTTCCATCTGCTGGAGTGATGCGCCCTGTGCAGTGGCACAGGTCGCACACCCCTAAGGCTGGCCCTTGTGTTAAGGATTGATGAGTTGTGCATTTGAAAACATTAGTTGTGTTCGACTGCATCTTGCTTGACTGTTCACCGCATGTTCGTCAGAACGATTCTTGACATCCTCCTTGACCCCTTTTGTCAACAAGTTGTTTACGTCCACAGGATCCACTGCATGTTTTTACTCGATCACATCATTTTCGGTTTATTCTCGAGAACGTTGCGAGGGAAAACCCCACAAGATTGGCAGTTTTTCAAATACTGGCCCCGGCTAGACACACACCAATGACCATGCCTCATTTGAAGTCACTCAGATTGCTCGATTTTCCCATTCTAATGTGGTTTCACACTGAATCTGGTCCACAGAAAATGTACTTGATTTTATGCTGCTCTCCGGGGTCATATGTCTAATTTTCGCAACAGGTAGCTCCATGCGTGAAAGGGCAGGTGTCTCTAATAAAGTGGTCATTCAGTAAAGTACATTACACATTTGTGAATTCTATGCAGATTCTGAATGAAATAATTATGACACAACAAAAAGTAGACGATGGTCACAATTAAAGTCAAGGACTATACTGATGAATGACAAATAAATAGAAATCAGGAATTTAAGTGGCAAATCTACATTGTCACATTTGTATTGATTTAAACAGCTCTTGAAGTGTTTCTAACTTGCACTCACAAACTCTTGAAAAATGATCATATTTAATTTTACACAAAGGAGATTAAGCCACAGTCCAGCATGTCTGGTAGATCCTAACCGCAACACAGCCTGTAATTAAATGGCATTAGGAAAATGTGAAAATAATGAGTAGATGCATTCTGCATTCCTTCTGAAGTAAGCTTTAGTAGATTAAACTATTTATCATTATCAGATTATATTACATTATAAAAAGTTACCAAATATATGTTGCAAATAGAAAACAGCAGACATATCATTTTAATACATTACTATATTCTGGGCTGGATCATACGTGTGAAAGGGGACACAAAGTTAAATAAAAAAAGGGACCCTATTCTGAAACCGTTTAAATCCTTAGTAACAGTCTTTCCTGTTATATACAGTACTGTAATTGAAGGGTTATTCCCATGCCAGGTGATGGCATATTGCTAAGATGTAGGGGGCATATCGCTAGCATATGTCATCACATTATGATCGGTGGGGTGGTCCAACCTCTAAAAGACAATAAATATATATGTAAGAAAAGCTACGCACACTTTTCAGGAAGGATCGGAGCTGGCTAAGTGAAAGAGTCTCTTTTGTACTCACAAACAAAAGTTTTAAATCAGCATGTGGTAAAACGTGGCATGCCAAGTCAGCCAATTTACTGTCCGGACTACTCTATTGCCATAGATCAGAAAGTGGTGGTATATCCTACGGATATGCCATCACTTTATTGGATGGACACAACCCTTTAACTAATGAAACGGCAGCTCTATTTCCAGCTTTAGGTAACTGTGAATATGAGATTTTCCATTTAGGTGTGGCTTAGCACCTTGATCATTGCAACACAACAGATTCGAAGAAAAATGTCTTTAATATTTCATGGTGCTGGTTGTCCGGTCCTGAGTAGACCAAGGATGGTCAAGGATCTCCCCCTGAATTGGAAAAAAAAGATCTTATTGTAAATACTCAGAGCTGCGTCATAGTCAGTATTTGACGCTGTTTGCCTTGTACTCCATATATATAATATATATAAGATCTCTGTGGAGGCAGTATAATTGTCACCATCTTGTAACGGTGGTTATGTCCAAAGCCATAAATGCAATGCTAGACAGAAGGTTTTTTATTGAAATAATAATTCCAGTCCCATTCACTTAAATATGTATGAACTGCAATACCAGACACAGAAAAAATACCAGGCAAAAAAAATAAAAAAAAGCAGACTCCTTTTATTAATCCCCCCCCCCCCCAAATAAAAAAACAAAACAACAACCTTTATTATATGAAAGATTAACAGTTCTGAAAAGTGGATAAATATATAATGATGCCCTTGATGAGTAAACAAATACAATGACTACGTAAATGGGGCATAAACATGGTAAGATTGACTTGGAACAGAACTTGAGAATATTAGTGGAGTAGAATTATAGTTACCAGTATCAGGCAGCTGCTGCAAAGGCAAATAGGATTATAGGATGTATCAAAAGAGACATAAATGCACATTATGAAAACACAGTCTTACCTTACTATAAATCACTAGTCAATCCAGATGGTGTATGGAATATTGTGTACAGTTTTGGTCCTCAATGCCTAAGTAAGGGTATGTTCACACGAGGGCGTCCGTAACGGCTGAAATTACGGGGATGTTTCCACCTGAAAACATCCCCGTAATTTCAGCCGTAACGGCATGTGCAGGCGCTTGAACGCCGCGTCCATTACGGACGTAATTGGCGCTGCTATTCATTGGAGTCAATGAATAACGGCTCCAATTACGGCCAAAGAAGTGACAGGTCACTTCTTTGACGCGGGCGTCTATTTACCCGCCGTCATTTGACAGCGGCGCGTAAATTACGCCTCATGTGAACAGACAAACGTCTGCCCATTGCTTTCAATGGGCAGATGTTTGTCAACGCTATTGAGGCGCTATTTTCGGACGTAATTCGGGGCAAAAACGTTAGTGCGTGTGAACATACCCTCAGATATAAAAGAGCTGGACTAGCACGGCTAAGTGTGTGTGCCTATGCTAGTACACCCCATAACATATACTGTATATTTGTAAGTTGTTTTACAAAAGCCTAGAACAGGATGTTAGGATACATTTTTTCAACAAACTGATTATTAGGGTATGTTCACATGCAAACTCAAAAACGTCTGAAAATACGGAGCTATTTTCAAGGGAAAACAGCTCCTGATTTTCAGAAGTTTTTTAAGCCACTCGCAATTTTCGCAGCGTATTTTACGGCTGTTTTTGGAGCTGTTTTCTATAGAGTCAATGATAAAGGGCTCCAAAAACGTCCCAAGAAGTGACCTGCACTTCTTTTCACGGCCATTTTTTTTACGCAACCGTTTTTCAAAACGGCCGTGTAAAATAACGGGCCATCGGAACAGAACGCAGTTTTTCCCATTGAAATCAATGGGAAGATGTTTGGAGGCGTTCTGCTTCTGATTTAGCGACCATTTTTCGGGTGTTTACAGCCCGAAAAATGGCCGAAAATAGGCCGTGTGAACATACCCTCATTTTTTTATCCATGATGGAAACAAATATTTTGTTGTTGTAATAAACCTGTCATCAGATTTTCAGCTTGATGAAAAATATACAAGAACCTTGGTCAGCCCCTACTGTACTTGATTTATTCCAAACTACATGGAACAGTACGTCAAATTCTGACAATTCTGAAATCTAAATCTAATTAGGATAAATACTTGTTTATGCTTTAAATAAGAAGAAGCTTTCATATTACCCACCAGCCCCCAGTACACAGATTCTTCAGCAAACAGATAGGACAATAACATTAAACTATAAAACAAGACGGCAGATTCCACACGTAATGTGACTGTAGAAATCATATAAAAAATGTTTTCATATTTGCATCCACTAAAGGAAAACAACTATATAATTATAGGAAAATAATACTCCGTGAATGCACAGACTGTAATATACAGTAAATTGTGATATTTCATGTTAATGAGCCATTTAAGAGATTTAACTAAGTGAAGGCAAAGAAATTATTATTATAATCATCATTTATTTATAAAGAACAAACGTCCCACAGTTTAGTTAAATGAAATTGTGAAAATTATGACAATTAACATATAAATCTGTACAGGATCCTGTGGTTGGATAAGAAATACCATCATTAAAGAGAAGCCAAACCATCAGTCTGTCTCATTTACAATTGTTGTGCAGCTGAATGCAATCTATTGTTTTCTGTAAGCAGCTATTTCCAGCTGACTATACTTTACTTCAGAGGTATATCTTCAAGCTCGCAGTGAAAAATCTGTAACAGCCTCCCCACCTACCATGTGCCATTTATAATACTGCTGTCTGATGTTGCAGAGCTGCCTTTGGACCCCCTCGGCACCAGGACATAATTGTCACTGCTACATCTGCACTTTCTATAGCTATACCCCAAAGTACTTCAATAGCATCAAAGTCCCAAAAAATGTCTGCCCCCCGGATCACTAACTATTTAGCTTTTTTTCAAGTTCACAAAATCTTCACTTGAGGTGAATAAATCATCCGTGTTACATCTTCATTGAGTGTTCTTTTTACCTATGATACAACATGCTTTATTAACTGTAATTAATGTCCTTCCGGGGATCAATAAAGTCTATCTTATCTTGTGTTTATTTCCTCCATGGTGTTCAATCTTTATAGTCAGAGATCAGATTTGATCAAACGGTCAGAAAGGATCACACATTTGTTGTAGGACAGTCTAGGAATCTAGAACTCTGTCACTATATCATGGGCACCTGCTTGGAAAGGGGGGTTCCCGAGCTACATTGTGGTCACCCCTACTATAAAACAACTTGAATTAACATTAATTTCATGTGATGTTTTATGATGCTTTATGTTTGTTATGGAGCATTTTTGCTGTAAATAAAATAATTGTTCCACCATTTTGTTCAACCGTTGAGGTTTTTTAAAGGGGTTGTCCACACACAGACAACTTATGACCTCTCCACAGGATAGGTCATTAGTAGATGATCGGTAGGGGGTCTGACACCTGGACCCTGCACCAATCAGCTGCTCTGGCTGCCTCCGGGCAACGGATATTATGAAGGGTATGCAGTAGACGGAGCCTGAAGCAGATGGCTCCAACTACTGCATAGTGGCCGTGATTCAGTACTGCAGCTCTGCTCCTATTCTCTTGAATAGGAGCAGAGCTGCAGTACTGTAGCTCGGCCGATATTCCGTAACCGGAGCCATCTGCTTCCGGCATGGACATCCAGTGCTTGGAGGCAGCCGGAGCAGCTGATCGGTGCGGGTTCCCAGGAGTCGGACCCCCACAGATCATATACTGATGACCTACAAAGTGTGATAGGTCATTAGTTGTCTGTGCATGGACAACCCCTTTACGTTTCTGTACTATTGTACTATTTCTTCTTTGATTACTACTGTGTAAATTAACAGAATGGCAATATCCAAATATATGATGTTATAATATATAAATATTTATTATTTTGTGCAATTATTAATCAATTTATATACATTATATAAGAACTATATATTATATTGACCAACTATTTAGCAATGCGTATACATTATATAAATATTATTAAAAAACAAAACAAAAAATAAATGTCAAAACTCCAGACAATGCATCATTGGCTATGAACAGTCAGATTTTTCCACCTTTTACTTGTTTGATTCTGTATTTTTTTTTACATGTAACTTGCTGTATGGGCTCTTTTATGGTGTTCAAAGCTGGTGACAGTCGTTTGCAGGTTCCCTTTGCCCTTGAGCTGTTCCATTAGTGCATGGAAAGCACCTTGCAGCCTGTGACAAGCGCAGCAGATCGGCACTAAATCAAAAATCAGTGCCAGCCGGGGATCTAAGCCACCATGAAGGTCACAGCCATCAACTGCATGCCATCTCAATCCAAACAAAACACACTGGATAACGGGGGAATTTTCTACCTCTCACAATAGGTAACAGCGAGCAATGCTTCACTGCTAGGAAAGCTGCTAACTAACCTCTTAAGTGTCATTCATCCTTGAAACAAAGAAAGGAGAGATTAGGTGTTTTCAGTAGTAATTGTATACTCTGCAAGCTAAACTCATGGCTCAGTGCTTAAGTGGAATTGGTAATGAGAGATTCTGTTCCAAGTGCTATAGTTTTGCTTTTCTGATTACAGGTGGTTAATTTCACTTTATCTCTCTGAATTTTATTGTTTTATTTCAGCTGCTGAAGAAATAAAACATTCAGAAATGGCTGACATTTGCCAAGGTGTACGGTGAACTTTAACAATAACTTTTGGCTAAAACGTGATTGTTTTTCAATGAATATGTTTAGCTTAAAAATCAAGACTACTGCGGGTTATAGAGGATACTATGTCCATAGGTCCATAGCACACATGACTTTTTATTGTCTATTCTGACATTGGAAAGCTATTCCTTAGCATCCACTATGGTTCGTACATAATTTTGGCCCAGCAGGCTGTTCTCCTGCAAAGTGGGACATTTCATTTTCATAGGTTTGTGTTTTAGTGTGTCTGTCTTCAGGGCTGGCCTTAGGTTGGTTGGTGCCCTGTGTTGTATCTTATAGTAGTAAGCTCCCTCCTTTTTATAGTATGCTATATAGTGCCCAAATAATGCATTCATACAGTGCCCAAATAATACTGCCCAATCAATAAACACGAAAAGTAGCTGCTTCCTGTGTAGCTGCTTTTCTGTAGGTTCAGATGCCAAGTGTGGGAACGAGTACAAACTCCAGGTGCCTAGGCTATTAGGATCAGAGTCTTCCCCTTAAGTAGTGACAGCAGTTTTGCCCTTTGCGACCAAAACGACCCTATTTGAGTAAACGTTTGGCCCATAAAAGCCTATCACAGGCTACATTTAAATGCTTTTTTTTTTTTGCTATTGAAATTTATTCTTCTGATATAGTTAATAAACTATCAAAGATGTCAAAGATTCTTTATCTCAATCTAGATTTCATTGCCCTAAATAGGACATTTTTGGCTACTTGTTAATGTTATGATTATAGAAAAAATTACTGATATGCAGGCCCAATAAATGTTATGAGCAAACCTAAATGTTTGGATTCCATCAGCTTCACTGACTAGCGCATTAGTGTATGATTGGTTGCAAGTGTCTAGACATAAAAAATACATTATAAATTGCATTAGAATATAATCAGCATTGTAAGAATTGTAATATCTACACTGGAGCCAGTATAGTACTGAATAAACAATGGTATTTATTTTTTATTATCCATAATTTATATAGTGCAAACATAATCTCTAGTGCTGTACAAATAATTCACACATAGTACACACAATTTAATTTCACTGTCAGACTCAAACAAGTTAGGGCCAATTTCATATAAAGCCAAATAGAATATCCAGAGGGCACCCATACAAGTAAGGCAGAACAAGCCTCACCAAACCCTAGGCTACTCTTTAAAGTGAATCTCCATCCTTTGATACCATGAAGTTCTTAGGTTCAAAATTCTATGCAGATTAATTTATGGACATACACACACGCGCACGCACGCACACACACACACATATATATAATAGGGTGGAAAAATAAAATGAAAGAACAAAAATAATGTGGTTGCATAAATATGCACACCCTTAACCCCTTCCCGACATCCGCCGTATATATACGGCGCACGCCGGGTGGGGGAATATGGAGCGGGCTCACGGGCTGAGTCCGCTCCATAGAGCCAGTGTGTCGGCTGTGTGTTACAGCCGACACTTCCGGGTTACGAGCGGGATCGCGCTTTAGCGCGATCCCGCTTGTTTAACCCGTTAAATGCCGCGTTCAATAGAGATCGCGGCATTTAAATTACTAAAAACAGGGGGGCGACCTCCTGTGACGTCTCAACGGCCCCCCCGCGGCGAGATCGTGGGGAGCCGTTGGTTCACACGGCTGCCTGGGGGTCTGACTAAGTCCCCCAGGTCCGCCATCTTGGTACTCCTATGAAGCTCTGCCTCCGGCAGGGCTTCATAGGAGACTGTCAGAATCACGATATACTGCAATACATTAGTATTGCAGTATATCGTGCAAGCTATCTAACGATCGCTGGTTGAAGTCCCCTAGGGGGACTAATAAAAAATGTAAAAATGAGTTAAATAAAGTTGGTTTTTTTTTGTGTAAAAAAAATAAAAATATTACAAGTTCAAAAAACCCCCCTTTTCCCATTTTCCCCCTAGAGCATAGTAAAAAATTAAATAAATAAACATAATTGGTATTGCCGCGTCCGTAAAAGTCTGAACTATCACAATATATCATTATTTAACCCGCACGGTGAACGCCGTAAAAAAAAAAAAAAAATTGTAAACGCCAGAATCTCTATTTTTTGGTCACCTAATCTCCCACAAAAAATGAAATGAAAAGTGATCAAACCGTCACATTTACACCAAAATGGTATATTAAAAACTACAGCTTATCCCGCAAAAAAATAAGCCCTTATACCACTTAATCGACGGAAAAATAAAGACGTTACGGCTCTCGGAATTTTGGCGAAACAAAATAAATTTTCTTTTTTACACTTAGGTTTTTACTTGTAAAAGTAGTAAAATATAGAAAAACCTACACATATTTGGTATCGGCGTAATCGTATTGACCCATAGAATAAAATGAATATGTTGTTTTAATTGTACAGTGAATTCCGTAAAAAGGGCGCGCAAAAAACCATGGCGGAATCGCTGTTTTTTTCATTTTCTACCCCACAAATAATTTTTTTCCCGTTTCCTATTACATTATACGGCAAAATAAATGGTGCTACAAAAAACTACAACTTGTCCCGCAAAAATCAAGCCCTCATAGTACTATATCGACGGAAAAATAAAGGCGTTATGGCCTTTGGAATGTGGGGAGGGAAAAACGAAAATGAAAATCTGAAAAAGGGCTGCGGCGTGAAAGGGTTAAACTAATACTTTGTTGAATTACCCTTTGACTTTATGACAGCATTCAGTCTTTTTGGGTAGAAATCTATCAGCATGGCACATCTTGACTTGGCAATTGTTGCCCACTTTCCTTGCAAAAGTGCTCCAAATCTGTCAGATTGCGAGGGCATCTCCTGTGTACAGCCTTCTTCAGGTCACCCCACAGATTATCAATGGGATTCAGGTCTTGGCTCTGGCTCGGCCATTCCAA